>NC_088648.1:10853012-10878012 GCF_964019385.1 Sycon ciliatum | reverse complement strand
TAGCACTGTCGACAAGTCGAACACTCAGACTGGAACCTACGTTGCGTTGTAGCAGAACGTATCCATTAGAGCACTTGTCCTGGCATGCATTACCTTGTAGGAGCAGATTGCTTTTACACGATGTACACACTGTACGATCTGAGCAGCTAGCACACTCCTCTGAGCAAGCACGGCACTCACCGTATGCTTCCGTGCCATAACTACCAACAGGGCAACTCGCCACCCAAGTGTTAGTATCGCGGTAGACAATCTTCGAGCATTGGTCATTCTGAGCAGTCGTGGCTACTGTGTCAGCAGTACCGCTAAGAGCTTGGCGTCTCTTCCGAGAATGTGCACTGTCTCTCCATTCCACCCAATCTGCGTATGCAGAACATACAAAAGGAAAAAAGGGAGAGAAGGTGAGTCAGAAACAGATCAAAGGAGAGTGCACCAAGGAGAATGGGCGAAGGAAGGAAAGCAAATACTGGACTCTTAACCACCTTTTCGGATCTGGAGGTGCATGTACGGCATTCAGTGAAGGTTTGAGGAGATGTTCTCAATTACTCAGACAGTTCCACCCCTTAACCTTACCCTCACCCTTACCCTTACTACATAGCGTATTCTTACTTTCACGTTCCCCAGTATTTTACGAGCCTTGCAAAGTACGATATGAGCTAGGTGCATAAGCATTTCTTTGGCGGCCTTTCTAGTGTGTGTGTGGTGGAAGGTTGGGGGGGGGGACTTCGAAATATGCATTTGCAGGGACAGATAAACTCCACTGCTCTATTTGCTTGCTACAGCGGTGTGGCTCCAAATCCACATAGCCCTTTGGTAAGATAGAAATCTTCAGCAAAATCACTTTTTCCTCGCTCACCAGACAAACTGCAACACCCGAAGTGGTATTGTTGTGTACTGAGGCTGAACATGTTGCTAGTTCATCATCAATTCTGGTGATGAATAGGGATGTAGGGATAGATGGGAGTATGCACGCGTTGATATCAATCTGCAAAATTCTTATTTACGCCATCCTGGCACCATTTCGCCCCTTTAAACATGCCACACTCAGGAATACCGGTTGGCATCGATCGCGCGTCTGCCCTGAAAATAAATAGGAAGACTCCAGTACGTTAGCTCAACCTTTCTAAAAAATCTCTAAAATATGTCCTCTTGACTAACATCTCACCGCTTAGGCTATGAAACGATGTCCTCAGTCACGTTGCTGACAAAATTTGCAATGACATTGTACATGACTATGCTAGTCATGCTTGCACGCTTGTCCTCGCTGGCAGTTGACGGCAAGGTACTAGGTGTCCGACATCTCCCTGCCATTCTCAGACCCTACTATAGCCATAGCGTTTCATGGCAGGCGCGCCCGTTAGACGAGCGGTACAGCTGACGAGCGTGAAGATTTTTATAATAATCATAGACGCACCGATACCACTAACAGCAAAGGCAACTGTAGTGTAGAAGTTCGAGCGGGATCAGCTGCCCGTCGACATGAACACAACTTCCTGTCGAAACGCCGATCCATCGTGCGGCATTCACCATAAAAATTTAAAATGCTTCAGAGCAGGGACCGGGAGTCGGGTCTATGACTCCCTGCTTCAGAGCCCAGGCCAGGGTTCACATGGTTCATGGATCAACGACCCGTTACACGGAAATCCAGCTGATTCCCTGATTCCCCGACTTTTTGTCGTCTCGAGGCCCGGCGTCACATAAAAGTTCCATACATGACCATGATGACTGTAGACTTGCTGAAAAATAGCTTCGTAGCTACGTAGGTCTCCTACAGTGCTAGCACTGTACAATGTAGAATCTACGTGATTGTAGACTGCATGCAGTCTTTTGTAGATTGAGTAGTTCGCTCCTGCTCTTGTAGCAGTTGAGTACTCTCGTGTGGGGTAGTGCCTTTCTGTTTGCGTCATGCAGAGCTCACTGACTTGTCAGTTTGAGCACTCTGGCAAGGATAAGGTACACGTTCGGGCCTGGTATAAATCTGGCTTTGGAAAATTTATTTTTCATTGCTAATATCACTTATCAGGTTCGGCTTCATTTTCTCTGCGCTGCGCTGATGAGTCCACAAAGGACGAAAAAGTTCTGTCCGCACATTGATTGTAGTAGTACATAGCTACAGCAAATTTTTCTTTCCTTTTTCTTTCTTTTATGTTTGTAGTTCAACCAATAATACTTCATCACGAATGTCCCCTCTTCTCCCCGATACTTATTTTGAGGGCTCATAATTATTTGGAATTGCAATTGGTTGTTTCCTTGTTTATTGCTGCTTTAGAAATTCTTTTCTACTTTGCTTTGCTGTGCACCTTTTCCTACTCCAGTTTCGTGTTCTTTCTAAGACAGTGTAAAGGGTTTGGGGTAGTAATTAGATATACGAATAATCACCAGGTGAAGTTCATCCACTGTCCGTAGAGGGCTCAATTTGCCCAAAGCAAAGAGCGGAATACAAAAACAGAAGAAAGAGCAGTTGTTTTATTCGTAACTCAGATTTTCACTGCTCGTTCTTCTGTTTGTATACACGACTAATCATGCAAATCTTCATGTACATGACCACATAGGAATCGAGTCCTACACGGCTACAGCCACGTACTGATATAGTGAGAGTCCCGTTTGTGTAGTGGTGTCACAGTTTTTTTTAGAGTAGGGACTAGCGTTAGAGACGTGCGATGTTTTGGAAGAACACTAATGTCTGACTGTGTCATGCAACATGCATACGGTAATATTACGCGTGCGTGATGTGTTCACCAGGTATGCAAGTGTGTCCCATATGGTGCAATGGTATGTGCAGTCGATTTCCAATCGAGAGGTTGCCCGACGATTATGGTCGCACACGTCTTTCTTCTCTTTCTCATTCTCCTAGCGCTTCTTTCATTCTCCTGTGTGGTTACCAACAGCCAGTGTATGCCGGAGAATGTGGTGTGATGTGTGTGAGTGTCGAAAAAGAAGAGAAAAAAAGAATGAAAAAAATGGAAAAATGAAAAATGAAAAATACGGATTCACTGGCCAGAAAAAAGCCACTTCAATCAGCTGTGTGGTGGATACCAGGCTAAAATTAGTGATGGTCAATTTATCAGCCTTACAAGCTGTTGGATGGTGTAATCATGGTAATCCCAGCGCAAGTTGCTATGTCTAACATAGCTTGTTTGCTATCATCGCTTCCGCGATGGGCATGTCTGAGTCTGAGTCTGAGTCTGAGGTATGCAGGTATGCAGGTAGCCAGATAGGGAACACTAGTAGCGAGCATGCTGATCTTAGTTACCATAGTCAATAGCGCAACAACCCAACAAACCAACACATTGAATAATAATTTAAAAAATACCAACGGGGAGGGGGCACCCAGTCCCTCCTCCACCATGTCCCTATGATAGCATGGTACATACTTGCCAGACCCTAAAGTCTAGGTCCTACACCATGTAGACTGTGTTCTCCAAAGATTCTAGATCACTACTGTAGTGCTATGATTGTACTTTCTATCAATACATGTGAAGACAATCATTTGTTACATTTTGTACAAAGAAGACAAGTCTACTGGGCTTCGTGTTGTTGCAGTGTACAATGCAATCATGTACACGGATATGACCACAACGCCGCAAGGCCAAAGAAGGTGTCAGCCTCGTTCCACGCCAGCAGATGCAGTTCAGGGAAGTTTTCATTGTGGTGCGACACACAGGAAGCACAGATACACATCGGAAGTGCATTGTACACTCACATGCACGCACACAGTCACAGACACATCAGTACACACACACACACTCACACACACACACACACCTGGTCCTGGTAAACACTGCCATTACGGTCACGTGTCCCCTTACGGGGCCGACAATATAGAACGACGAGCGGGACCATGTTCGAGAGAGCCATCTCCAGCAGCTATGGATCTGGCTTATCATCGGAAACGATTCCTCTCACGGCTGCCGCTAGAACTGGTCCATCACTCTCCACAACAGAGCGAACATTCCATGAGCCAAAGCTTAGAGTCGTTCCAAGTCGTCGTCTTCGTGCGGTAGTTTGCTCCACTCGCGGGCTTGCAAAGCCTCGCGAAGGACTCCGAGGTGGGGGCGACGAGGAGAGTGTCGGCATCGTAACTATCCGACCAAGTCTCCTGTCGGTGAATACCCCACCTCAGGCACTGTTGGCCTGGACGGCTGGGGACACCCCAGGCCGTCCACAACGGCGAGAACAAGCACGGACGGAGGCCAGAAACAAGAGCCCGGAAAAGTACAACCGTCCTCCACCAGAGCAGAGAACACACACATTGTCAAGATGTTCAACTATTTGAAAGATTTTCTTATCGTCGGAAACGATTCCTCTCACGGCGGCCGCTCGAACTGGTCCATCACTCTCCACAACAGACACACACACACACACACACACACACACACACGCACCATAATCACCTGAATCACGAGAATCATTCCTGTTAGGTGAGGCGGGCTTCACGCCATGCCTGTTGGTCCGAAGCCATTTTGCGGACTGCGTCAGCATCCAGCGGCTGGTGGAAGGAACGTCCATGGCATGATGGCAATTCCGTCAGCAAGACCGTTACCAAAGCTGTCCGAGGTGGACCCCAACACTCTGCTATTTACGTGGGTAAATTCATATTCACCCTTTGCTACCAAGGAACTACAAGTTACGCTATACTGTCCACTAACACCACCAGTTACTCGACAATCAGATCGTTCTACAACTAACTGCCTATCAGCTCTAGCACGTCTTGGATGCGCATGGGTGCGCTGATTGTCAGTTAGTTGTAGAACGTCAGTACCGTTGGTCAGTGTCGTGCAATGATTATGTTATCGCATGAGCTGACTGTCCAGTTAAAGGTGGTGTCAGTGGATAGTATAGCGTAACTACTAGTTCCGTGTGGTGTCAGTGGATAGTATAGCGTAACTACTAGTTCCGTGGTAGCAAAGGGTGAAAAAATGAATTTTCCCACGTATAAAATAGCAGAGTGTTGGGGTCGACCTCGGACAGCTTTGATAACGGTGTTGCAGACGCATGATGGCATGGACTTTCCTTCCACCAGCCGCTAGATGCTGACGCAGTCCGCAAAATGGCCTCAGACTGGCAGGCATGGCGTGGAGCCCGCCCCACCTAATAATAAGACTGATTCTCGTGATTCAGGTGATTGTACATGGTACATGGACCATTATGGTGTGTGTCACTCTGTGTGTGTGGTGTGTGTGTGTGTGTGTGTGTGTGTACGTGTACGTGTGTGTGTACGTGTATGTGTGTCTGTGTGCGGGCGTGCGCGCGTGGAATAAGTTACGCTATTGTCCACTAACACCACCACTCCAGTCACTAGACAATCAGCTCATGCGATAATATTGCACTACACTGATCAACAGTACTGACGCACTACAACTAACTGCCAATCTGCTCTAGCACATCTTGGATGCGCATGGATGCGCTGATTGGCATTTTTAGTTGTAGAACGTCAGTACCGTTGGTCAGTGTCGTGCAATGAGTACGTTATCATGTTATCGCATGAGCTGATTGTCCAGTTACTGGTGGTGTCAGAGGACAGTGTAACGTAACTTGTTCCTTGGCTCTTCATCCGAGTCACCCAATGCTACGTTAATTAAATCGAGGTCTTAACTACTGAGCCCAACGCCACTTGAATCGGGGAGGGAAGGGGAGAGGGGGGGGGGGGGGGGGAGGGAAGGGGAGAGGGGGTGGGGATACATGTAGGTATCTGTATTTGTATTTTGATTATTTTAGTCAGGACAGTCTTATCTATGTCATCAGCAGTCTATGTCATCAGCCCGTATGCTAGAACCGGGGAACTCACCTTGCACTGGACTTGTTGCTTGTGATCTCTTGAGAATCTCGACTTCCGCAGCACCGGACCATTGAGGTATTTGCAGCAACACAACCACCAACAACAGCGGCAACATGGTAACCTTTAGTGGCCACTGGATTCGCAGGTGCGCCATCATCATTTCACTATCCGGCCTTTTGCACCCGTATACGCTGCAGGAGAGGGTAGCGATACGCGGAGTATCGACGCCAGCCGACGATTCTGCTTTTAAAGCCTTTCAGAGTTCGTACGGTTTTGCCCAACACTGGTAAGTCAATCAAAAGAAAGTCTTCGGTGATACCCTGTCCTGTCTGTTGCTGCCTTCAGGACTTCTCGGTTCCGCGAAGGCTAAGTCCCTTTTGTTTACACTGCAGCACCCGGCCCGGAGCTGTGGGCGACCAGCTGGCGTTAGGAGCAGCGGCTGAACCAGCACTGAATAGATCTATAGTCATGTACACTGCCACCGTACCAGCACTTAACACTGCCTGCACCACGGAGAGATCCGTGACTAGCTCTGTTAGTCTCTAGTTTTGTAGGTCGTTGAGCGTCAAAGCATCATGAAGTTTGAGCGTTACTTCCTCGATGACTCCTTCACCTGTGACGTGGTCATCAACATGATGAACGCATCTGTTTGGGAGGCCCGTGAATCGTGATGCATTTCGTTCATCATCGTTAGTCATGGTCAGCTAGTTAAATTTGTTCCTGGAGTCACTACACAACTAACCGCCATCCTGCATTATGTCTCGCTCCGCTGTTACGTACCGTGTTAGCTACCAAGACACTGATTATGTGCATGCATCTCCATACAAAATACGGAGCCCTTTTCTGTGAGCTGACTGTTGTGATGTGTGATGACTCCAATGCAGCACTCTAAAAAGTACAGATTTGGTCCCTAAAACACACATCGCCGCGAACCTCGTGGTGGTAAACACACACCTGTCCACAAAACGCTCTCTAGTTGCTAAGACAGCAAGTTGTGGTAAAGAGTGCTCATTCTGCCACCATCATCATCAGTTTCCGCGTGGTGCCCCTGGTCGATGTATGCGCTCTTTGCCAGAACTTGGCAGCCTAGAGAGCGCTTTGTGGGCAGGTGCGTATTTTTTTAAACGCCACTTCCCCTGGCGTGTTTTTACCAGGACTTCAACAACAACAACAACAACCACAACCCCCTTTCGCCACTGTACTTTATGCGAACACACACACTCGACCCACTTGCTTACCTTTCGCAAAAGACAATAATTTCATGAAGCCAAGACCCCGTGCAGTGCAGTCCCTGGCAGAAAAATTTGAATGGGGCTGAGACTTTCTAAGACTAAGTTCGAATTGTTTTCATGAGCTGTTCGAGCAAATTTTTAAAGGAGATTAGTTGAAGTGTCCCATTAGAACGGGGTTTCTATCATTACAGGTGGAATCCTGATAATTCGAACCTCAAAATGCCAGGAAAAAACTTCTAATTATCCGGACATTCTACTTAACCAAACATGAACCCACAACACAATATGTATGTCAAAATGCTCCCGTGGTCATGCAGAGTTGCGCTATGGACCTTAGAAACAGATTTCACGGATACTGAACTGACCGGCACAGCCTGCTCAGCTCATGCAAACAGAACTGACTACAATGTAGTACAGTGTACATTGAACTTAGAATTACACTGTACTGACTTCGAATTATCAGCACAAATCCCACACATTTTCTATATAAGTGGAATCTGTGGACTGTGGGACTTCTAATTAACCGGACATGTCCGGTTCGCGGTTCGAATTATCAGACGTTTTTCAGTGGAATTGTCATGGCGATGATGACGGCCGATCAGATCGACCATCTCCACGTACTACTTGACGTAGCTATTCCAAACTCTTCGAAACTAATCCACCTCTCCCATCGGATGATCATGAGGTTGTGGAGTCTCGAGGAGCTTCGTTTTTCTGAAGAGGCCAATAAGGCCACCTCCTCAGAAAAACCAAACTCCTCGAAAAGTCAAAGAGTGACGAACTACAAAACAAAAAGACAGAGCGCAGATCTACATAGGCTGGTTTATTGATGAAAGGCACAACGGAGGTTTACAGATTTGTCGCAACTCAGCGTTTCTTGCCCAGTGCAATCATCAGGCGACTTATGACATGTTCAGTGGGACTTGGCCAATATAAAGCATAGTTCGGTGATGGCTACTTGATTCAGCACAGACAATATTGCCATGATGGCCGTGTGGATGGTCACTTGGGTGAGGGAGCTATTAGCGCAGAAAGTATGGATTGCTACGCAGTGAATATAAAAATGGAAGATGTGAATTTGTAAACAGCAGCCAGGGTGTGACGGTGATCCTTCAGATTTCCACATTATTGTGTTGAGCCCTCTCCGCTGGCAGAAGGAAGTTTTCTCCTTGTAGGCTGGATTATTAAAATACTGCTGATTGCTTTCACAGAATCACAGGGCATCCTCGCACTTTCAGTGTATCGAAACACTAACGGTCATGCCAGAGAACGAGGCTATGGCTGGTGTTGGTCCAAGGGAGAAGTTCATTATACATCAAGGGAATGACAGTTACTGATCTTGACTTCCCCGTTTCGGCAGCGATTGAAGGACAATCACGTACTGCAATTTACACAACCACAGGCTTCAGGCATGCTCAAGAGCTTTCACTTGCTCCTTTTCCTCATCTACACCATGGAGATTTACATGCCCATCGCGGAAGCGATGATAGCGAACAGCTATGTTAGACATAGCAACTTGTGCGTGGATTACACCATTGAACAGCTTGCAAGGCTGATGAATTGACCGCCACTATTTTTAGCCTGGTATCCACCACACAGCTGTTTGAAGTGACTTTTTCTGGTCAGTGAATCCCTATTTTTCGTTTTTCCATTTTTTTACTACACACACACCACACCACATACTCCGGCATACACTGGCTGTTGGTAACCACCCAGAAGAATGAAAGAAAAGCCAGGAAGAGTCCGAGAAAGAGAAGAAAGACGTGTGCGACCATAATCGTCGGGAATTGAACCCGCAACCTCTCGATTGGAAATCGACTGCACATACCACTGCACCATATGGGACACACACACACACACACACACACACACACACACACACACACGCACGCACACAGGCACATGCACACACACACACACACACACACACACACACACACACACACACACACACACAGGCACACATACAACTCTGTCGAGCCGGTCTTGTCTGAAGTATAAGCAACGGTGAACGGCATATTAACAAGGAAAACACAGAAACTGTGCTGGCCACGCACAGTGCTGCTCAAAGAAATCCAGGCGCGTCACTCACGTTCTCGCCTTGCACCATCCCGACGCCCAGTGTTGGCAGGTCTAGTTAGGGCTGCGCAACGCCCGGCGCATACTTGAGTGACACAACTAGATTTCACTGAGCAGCAAGGTGCACGTGCACAAGGTGTAATGTTCAAATCAGAAAATGTAACGATAGTTACATCACATCCCCATACCCACCATGTACATGTATGCGCAGTAAGTAACACAAAACAGATGAGAGAATGCCAGAGACGGAAAAAAGCAAGCGATAATACCGCAGAAAACGTATAGGCATTGGGAGGATGACAGATTGCAAGAAACCTCCCTGTGAAGTGCACCCAAGTATCCAGTGGCCGTAGAAAATACTTCAAAGTGATAGCAGTGAATACTGAAACCAGTGCTAGCGCATGCAATCAAAGAAGAACTGGGAAAGCGGCAGTGAAGTGCAATGTTTGCCGGTATGACCAATGGAAACACCAAGCACATCATGTACTTTGAGTGTAGTGAACTGTGTGATTGGGTAAACAGTGTAATCCGCTCAAGGCAAGCCTAACCAGCAGCTCTAAATCTAGCAGCAGTAATCGCAATGCTTGTCAAGCTGCTGGCTCCTAGGGAGTATTATAGAGCCAAGCTCTACATCAGCAACACCAAATCACCATCTCTATCTTCAACAGCCATCGGATTGCTAAACGTGGAGTCTGGTGCGTCGCTGACAACAGGGGCAGTGGTGTTTGCTGCTTGTGTGTCCTCGTCATGGTCGTTTCTGTATCCAACCTTCGCGTCAAAGCTTTTCTGGTTATGACGGCGCCTGTACACTAGCACGCTCAGCACAACGATGAGTGCCAGTGCCACGAGTGCACACACAACTGCAATGGCAATGGTAGTACCACTACCTGAACTGGTGACACCGCTGTGTGGAACAGTGGACGGTGCTTGCTGGTCTGCAATCTTGGCAATATCTGTGCGGGATGCAAGCAAGGAAATCCAAAAAATAGAGTCAAAAGTCAGGACCGGCCAGAAGCAGTCTTTTGATTGATGCGGACATAAGCTTGCCTTTCACACTTTGTGTATCATATGGAGGGACTGCACAAGTTAGCAATGGACCTAGAGTGAATTAAGCTGTAGCTCGGAGTTTCATGGCTATCCGCCAATCCACTAAGGGACTGGGTATACACATGACCTCCTCAGCAATAAAGACACGTTGGCGGCCAATGTTTGTCCCGCCAAGGCCTGACCAACCAAACCAGTTCCGCCGGGCCTGAAAGTACATTGTGGATAGCATACTATGCATTTGGGCAGTACAGTCAATATCAGTGGTGCAATGGGCGCAGTTCAAAGTGTAACAACACTGATCAGGCTCATTAACTTAATCTACCACACGCAAAAAAAACCTAGCAAATAATAAAAGCAAGCAACAAGCACACCCGGACACACAGAGAAACACCCATATTGGCACACACACACACACACACACACACACACACACACACACACACACACACACACACACACACACACACACACACACACACACACACACACACACACACACACACACACACACACACACACACACACACACACACACACACACACACACACACACACACACACACACACACACACACACACACACACACACACACACACACACACACACACACACACACACACACACACACACACACACACACACACACACACACACACACACACACACACACACACACACACACACACACACACACACACACACACACACACACACACACACACACACACACACACACACACACACACACACACACACACACACACACACACACACACACACACACACACACACACACACACACACACACACACACACACACACACACACACACACACACACACACACACACACACACACACACACACACACACACACACACACACACACACACACACACACACACACACACACACAC
Source organism: Sycon ciliatum (assembly GCF_964019385.1). Lineage (NCBI taxonomy): Eukaryota > Metazoa > Porifera > Calcarea > Leucosolenida > Sycettidae > Sycon > Sycon ciliatum. Next base: position 10,866,961 of record NC_088648.1, on the reverse strand, counting down.
ACACACACACACACACACACACACACACACACACACACACACACACACACACACACACACACACACACACACACACACACACACACACACACACACACACACACACACACACACACACACACACACACACACACACATACACACACAGATATATATATATATATATATATACACACACACACGTGAATGTGTGCGCACGTGCGCACACTCAGGATAACCTCCAAGCCCAAGCATCCCTCCCGATACAAACACATGCACATGCCCCCTCCCCCATACCAGCACACACACACACACACACACACACACACACACACACACACACACACACACACACACACACACACACACACACACACACACACACCACATACCCATGCACACCTCCTCCCCCCCCCCCCTCCATAGACAAAAACATCCACCGAACCATGTATAGTACTTCACCATGCTGCTCACCTAGAGTTGTTGATCCATAGTCATTGGTTGCTGTGACAGTATAGGCACCATAATCATCTGATCGCACACCACAGATCATCAGGGAGTAGTTTGAAAGCTGCTTAGCGTGTGCATTGTTCACAACTACACCATCTCTTCTCCACACCACTGTCATCGGGGTTGAACTGGGCATTTACATGTACACAAACACAACAGACACGGAGGTCGGATCAAACTGCACTGCATGACCATGCACAACAGTACGCCGAATTGAAACACGTTTCTTCCTCGTTCCTCTCTCCTTCCTACTGTGACATATTGACCAACGCTAGCACTGTACAGCCTTATAACAGGCAGCACTTTGCTTGACAACTGAACAGGCTGATAGCGTTGAGCCCGGACTTCAACAATAATCACTGCACACTTACATGCTTCACATATGAACGAGATAGATTGTTTCAGTCAACGACTAGTGCAGTAACTGTCATCACACCTAACACGTACCTATCACGAAAAGTATGACAGCCTGGTAAAAAAAAAAGAGGACACGGGCTCGCGTACAGGGCGGGTCAAGAACCACCTTTCCGCTTCTGTGGGACGCCACCACCCCAGGATCAAGCGTCAGATTCGGGTGGGAGGGGGGGGGGGAGGGGGGACAGATTTGATTCACCAACCAGAGGCCAAAGCCTGAAATCCGATTTGCCACAACCATGGCCTGGCAGCATAATGATAATTGATTGGGCCCTGATATAGATGCAGTCAGGTGGGAGTGACGTGCCTTATAACACCCGATTTGGTTTCAGTGTAATTTCTCGCTTAGGTGCTGATAGGTAGAATGCACTGCCACCAGCTTGCCGTACGCCTAGGTCACCAGCTGAATTTCGCGCATCTATCAAAATAATACCAGGATTCCCTGTAAAAAGGCGTCGTCGCCTGTTGGGAATTCCCTAGTAAAACAAGAATAAATAATAATAATTATAAAAAATAAATAAAAAATAAATAAATAATATTAACTGGTTTGAGGGAAAGAGACAAACGGGAAATAAATAATAATTATTATTATACGAAGTAGTAGACTTCGGCGATGATTTGTAAGAAAGGGTTTGCTCCCCGCACTGGAGCTCGCGCTATTCCGCCGACTTTACTTGACACTTGACTGACTCACGACTGCCATCCAGAGCACACGAGAAGTCCATCGAACCTTCGACTCGGCAAACCTGCAAGAAAGCACCACTCCCTGCTCAATACACAGTGTTTCGGGGAATTCACCCCTCATCAGTTGAGCTTGAGTAGGCTGAGGAAGATTGTGCCTGAAGAGCACCACTTATATAGTGCTCTCCAGGCACAAACATCACCAGGGATACAAACGTACAGAGACGCTTCATTTCCAGCGCGACAAACACCTCGTGAACACCAGATAGCAGCGTGAGTCAGTGTCGCTTCTGTCGTCTCTGTACGTTTGTATCCCTGGTGATGTTTGTGCCTGGAGAGCACTATATAAGTGGTGCTCTTCAGGCACAATCTTCCTCAGCCTACTCAAGCTCAACTGATGAGGGGTGAATTCCCCGAAACACTGTGTATTGAGCAGGGAGTGGTGCTTTCTTGCAGGTTTGCCGAGTCGAAGGTTCGATGGACTTCTCGTGTGCTCTGGATGGCAGTCGTGAGTCAGTCAAGTGTCAAGTAAAGTCGGCGGAATAGCGCGAGCTCCAGTGCGGGGAGCAAACCCTTTCTTAATAATAATTATAATAATAATAATTAACGCAATGAATAGAGTAAGCTGCGCACTCAGTACAAACACCATTAGCAAAACTTGTTTTCATGTAAATATAGAAGCTTGTTCCTAAACGTTTTCGTCGCCATCTCATCAGAGGATTACTGGCAAATCAACATTAGTTCTAAACTCAATATATATACGCACAATGCAAGTAATAATTTAGACCCTATCTAGCGCGAGAAATGAGAGCTGAAAGAAACATTACATCAATCAACGATATCAGGTGACAACAGATGAGATAAATTCACCACTAGAAAGTAACCATGCAACCACAAACGAGAACTACTGATCTAAATTCACAAACAATTTTGCTAATGGTGTTTGTACTGAGTGCGCAGCTTACTCTATTCATTGCGTTAATTACATTATTATCTCCACGTAAGCTTAATAATAATAATTCGGTTTTTGGCTTTTTATTTTATTTTTTTTCACTTTCTTTTTGCTGTCCCACCCATGGAAATATTTCCCAGTGGGTCTGGTTTATCGCCTTCGAAAGAAGTGAATAAAGATAATACTTCGGAGTAATAATAATGTGGCGGCTGTACATGCAAGCTGGCATGTACCAAGTTTTCTGTTGCTTCTTGGCAAGCAACTCTTGCACATTTGAAGCAAGTACAAATTGATACGTAACAATTGGTAGTCACATAGCAAGAAAGTATGTTACAAACAAGAGACAAGCTCTACCACAGTAAAACCTGTGACTAACGACCACCCCTTGGGGCCAGAGAAAGCGGTCTTTAGTAGCAGGTGGTCCTCAGCTAGGGGTCTGCAACGCACAATCATAAGATTATATGAATGCGAGACCGTCCGTGCCTGGCGAAGTGGTCTGTAGTATCAGGCTGGTCGCTAGTCACGGTGGTCTTTAGTTACAAGTTTTACTGTACATGCAACATGGTACTACAACTCACCTTTGAATTGTCACATCTAAGAGAATAGATGTGGAAGTATTGGTGGGTACGATAACGGATTCAGGGCTGGTTGGTGACGGTTTCAGAACAGGTGGACCTGGACAAGTGAATAGGCATGTACAAACACTGCTTTCTAAGCTATCACGATTAAAGAGAGCAAATCAAAAACTCATTCAGTACATGTGTGGTGGATTATGGCAGGCGTATATACTGCATGTACACGCCCACATCCCTTTGGCTCTAGAACCCTTCTTGCTACTTGTACATGTTAAGTCACAAGCTGAGTGGATGAGAAGCGCCACATATCAACAATCCGCTTACCTAGTACGACAAGTGTGGTCTCGCGATGGGATATTTCTGTATCATACATATCCGTTATCAGACACCCATACCGTCCACTATCTCCAACCCGGAGATCAGTGATAGTCAGGTGAGAGCCATTCTGAATGTAGCGTTCATTGAAGGCAACGTTTGAGCGTCTACCAGCTCTGAGAACGCTCCAGAGCACTCTGCGATCCGCTGAGACATAGTAATCAGCACACTCCAGTGACACTGTCTGATTGGCCATGACCATAGTAGCTGTACACCAACAACAGCAACAGCAACAGCAGCAGCAGCAGCAGCAGCAGCACCAACAACACCAACACAAACAGCGGCACCAACAACACCAACAACAGGAGCAGCACCAACAACAACACCAGCAGGTGCAGCAGCAACAGCAGCAGCATCAACGCCAACACATAATAGCATAGGACAGATCAGTACATATCGGATATGATATACAGAACAGAGCTGGTGTTATATGGAAGCACAGATGGGACTGCACATACAGCTCACTTTTGCAAGGATTGGGCACAAAATGGAGGACTGAACAAACTTGCAACTTGACCCAATGAAATCATTTGACCTATTCAAGTTTTAAGCACTTTCAAGACATTATGAACAGAGTCATTCCTTGTTTCCAAACCAGGATTGCATACAAAAAAGGTGTGGCATTCCAATGTTTGTAGTCAAAGAGCTGCAGCATGTAGCTCTGGTCACCCAGAGTAAGATATAGCGGATGAAGTATATTTTTATCGCACGCCATGAAAGTAGATCGGAAAGTAGTGACCAAATAGCACTGCACTGCGTAATGCACTGCGTAATACTCCCCCTCCTCCACCTCCTCCCCTCCTCCCTTCCCCTTTTTCGCTATTGCTTACTTGGCATCATTCAACATCAAGGCCGTAGCACCTGATCTGGCTGGTCTGGCCATGGCTGGACCATATTTCAAAAAATGTTGACTACCCAATTCGTGAAAAGCAGGCTTCCCATAAGTACTGTTCGGTTCCGGTCAAGTATTCAATTTGGCCGGAGCACCTGAACATCCTGGTGATTTGGGCTTGAACATAACCACATAATGTACAGCAGGCAAATGCTATTTTCATTGGTTTGATACTCACACTTTTCTGTACTCAGCATGGATGCAGGTTTTGTTTCCTAAAATATGAGAAATGATCCATGCACAAACGTCTGACCCATTGGCCTAGAGTGTGATCAGAACTCATTCAATGGTCGGCTGAAATCTAATGGTGGCACTGATCTTTTAGCACTATCTTACATCTGACAGTGACGGGAATTTGATAGTCGACTTGTCCTGCGCTGTTCCTTGCACTGCATGTGTACAACCCACTGTCACTGCTAACAGCTCCGCGAATTGTTAGAGTTGATGTTGGACCTGATGTAAACAATAACAAACCATTGAACAGGTACTCTGATGGTGAGCCAAGGAAAATATTAAACGGAAACAAGGAAAACGTTGGGGCACGAGTAATGCGTTAGAGTCCACCAACTAAACCAGGTTTTGAACAGTCGGACGTGCACAAGGTAGCACCAAACTGACAAGGCCGGGGAGTACTGAGACATTCCACGGCAAGGAAGTGAGCTTGAGCACTGCTTAATTTCCCCTCTTTGGAATTATCACTAGTATCCATGAACTTTCCAAGTTGGAAGGCCATTGGTTAGCGCTATCGAGCAGTGCTCAAGCCCACTTCCTTGCCCTGAAATGTCTCAGTACTCCTTGTCAGTCTGGTGCTACATTGTGCACGTCAGACTGTTCAAAACCTGTGTCAGGCCGCACGGTTTTTTTTTATCCTTGTTCTGCGTCACCCGCGCGCATGTATTTCAGAGCCGGAGTTTTAAAAAAATTAAAAAAGGAACAATTTGTTTTGGAAAATGCAATACAAATTTAATGCGAACCCAGAAAACCGGAAAATGTAACCCAAAACGAAAAAAAAAGGAACTTGATTGTTACACGTAACTATTATGTTGGCATCAATTAAATATTAATTTTGTTCTATTTATCGCATGATTGTACTCAGCTCACACACATGTACATGTACATGTGTGTGTAATAAGCTGGACCGTAAGTCACACAATCATCATGCCGCCTGTGTTTGGACCACAAGCATGACAGAGGGGATACACTTATGTATTCATGTACATGTCAATGCACATGAACAGTGCCACGTCGCTTCACTGTACACAAATGCAATGCACGTACACTATTTTTTTTGGATGGCTTTTTTTATTTTTTTCGCCCTCCCGAATTGATTTCATCGAATAAGGTAACGCGAAACATAGAAAAAAAACGGCGTGGCCTTAATCATTTCCGCAAGCCCCCAGTGTCTGGGTGGCATGGTACACATGAATATCTGCGTATCCATTCTCTCCCTGCTTGCTCGGTGTCAGAAATGACTTGGGTAGGGGCAGGAGCGTAACAGCCGGTCCGGCTGGTCTAGCTTTGGACGGACCACGTTTTAGTAACACAATAACAAAAGTGCCCATCAGACTGGAGAACAAGGAGGATCCTTCAATTCCCTAAGCATCTGGTATACAACCGAGTATCTCTCACAAAGGGATTTACAACAAGAGTTTAAAAGTGAAAATGTCCTCAAAGAACTCTGTTTACTAACCTTTGGCATTCTCGGTGACAAAAACACGGCTTTCAGGCTGATAGACAGATCGTGGATACAGCCAGTAGATGACTGTATCCGTAAAGTTCTCCATGCCACAGGTAAGTACGATAGCCTCATTCTCATCCAGGACAATGCCCTCTAGTGGAGGCGTGCGGAAGAAACGTGGTGGACCTGAATGCAAACATGAGATAATCCCAGCCATGACAGCGATGACAGCCCGGCGTAACAGTCATGAGAACCATTACAATCACAGAGACAGTAGTGCAATAATAGCAACAGAGCGAACCACAATGACATAAGCAGCAGCAGCAGCAGCAGCAGCACACATAACACCCACAACAAACAGAATAAGTAATGCTAGCAATATCCCTTGACACCATAACAGTATGGTTTAGCCTAACAGGTGTAGAACATCCTCTCACCTTTCACACGGACAACTGTGGATGCAGATGCTGTAGAAATATTGTTCCTGGCATTGCAAGTGTATGTGTCTGTGTCAGCGAGCGTAGGATTGAGCAGCATCAAGCTGTCATTCGTAACTGTATACTTGATGCCATTGTCTTCTACAGCTCCCCCATTGCTACGTGACCATGTTACCGTCGGAGTGGGAACACCAGTAGCCTGCAAGACAACACACACAACAAGGAACACGACAATGATACACAATTAGCCAGCAAGGCAGCAAGGCAGCAAACACAAAGAGCACAACAATAAGTATGTGCATCTGTGTGTGTATGCATGCGTACACGTGCACTTAAGGACATACCTGACATTTCAGTGTGTAGTTGGCACCTTGATAAACCACAGTCGTATCATTGAAGGGGAGAATTACAACCGGCACTAAAGAAGATATATGCACACGCATCAGCACAAGATCACACGCACGCACGCACACACGCACGCACACACACACATACAGAACAGAACAGCAAGAACATACAAACATTGCGGAGATAATTATAACGATAAAACCAAAGCAACTACTTTGAGTTCTAGCTTACATCTTGCAGTAACAGTGACAACACACGTGCAACTCTATGGACTATAACACCAGTTCAATAGATCACCAGTTCAACAGGCAAAGTAAAGAATACCATAACATCACCCGCCCAAGAACATCCAGGTGGCTAGAAAGTCACCAGATGTCTCAACATGCCAGGTGTGAAGCATATAGTTATGAACATCAGTGACATTGCACCTGTACTGTCATGTCACCATGCGAATGCAGAAGTACAAAATAGGGTCAAAGACACCGGAATCTCACAAATGGGGGAAAACCTAGCGTGTAGCAGAGACCCTGTTCTTGGGCGCCTGACATCCCTATAAGGATCACCCGTTCACGCACTATAGCTCCCGATGTACTTGTGATCACCAATGCCCACACTAGCCAGACAAAAAGAAAATTAATATGAAAGGTACATACCTGGACTGAGCACATGCACATAGGCACTTGCTGATAGTTGTAGCTGTGTGGTCTTGGAGAAACATTCGTATCTTCCCTGCATGGACAGTTGTATACGTCCCAGTAACAGAGATCCAGTAGTACTCTGCTTATAGGTGAACCGGGGAAAAATGTGATCGAGTCGTGAAGTGAATGTCGGTACTAAGTTCAATCGTTTCCCTTCGTGGTACCTATTAGTAGCAATAAGACAATGACACCAGGTACAGCAGAGTGTTAGTAGTAATCATGGGGGTGATATTACTCCTACAGTCGAGTATGACAACGACAGAAGTACCAACAGCGGTGTTGGCGACAGTGGCAATGGCAGTAGCGAAGAAACCCTGAATGGTTATTCAACCAAAACATTGAAAGACAGCTCTAACTGGAATAGCCACATTGCAAAGAAGAAAGCCAATAACAGCAAAACTCCCCAGATCCGGACGTCCCTAATCTGGACACGCCCGTTTACCGGCCACCTTTCCAATCCATCTAGAATCACAAAAAGGCTTTTAAAAAAAAAAGCCCCCCCCCCCCAAACTATTGATTGGCATAAAAATGTGTACTTGCGTGCGGTTAGTATGTAAGTTCTGTGTTACGGGCAAATTCTAGGTACAGGCAGTGCTCGGTCTCAACCTACTCGGATCTGCTGGGCAGTTTGACGGTACTGGTTACGCGTAACCTACAAGATGGGATAGCAGAATTGAATTATGAACTTGCCGGATACCCCATCCTAACCCTTTAAGAGCCACAGGAAAATTTGAAATTTCTGCATTTTTTCGTGTTCCTTGGATCATAGCTTCAGTTCTACTCACTCAATTCTCACAATCTAGGGCTTCCTGGAAAGGTCTCCGCGAGAGGAAGAGAATGAGGTCGACCATGATAGCCAGCACACCGTCTATTCAGCGCTAGATCGCAGCGACAGTACGAAAAATGCCCCAAATGCGTCCAATTGCGTCCCGCTCCAGATATTTCATTTTACTCGATCGTGGAGTTCCAATTTTTTCGCTGTGTACTCTTGACAATATCAACAGTGAAACCCGTGCAAATTCGAGTAAGCCAGCGTGACGAAAAGTCTCAAAATTCTCAATACTAAAGTCGCACTGCGCGCTTTTGAAATTGCCGCGATCGCGGCTCAACTTACGAGTGATTTATCTCAGGAACCGTTGCTCGCAGCGCTTCGCGGATTGTTTCTCCCGACAGGTGAGAGTTTTCTCTTCGCCCTGGATATTTCGATCACTGGATTTGAGCGAGATTGGACTGAGTTACGATCTTTTGAAGTTTTGCATTTGAATGCGTCGTTTACGACGCATTCAAGTATGGGGCGGCTCTTAAAGGGCTAATACACTTTTATTATCCTCTCCTGATGTCTAGAGTTCTATATGGTTGGTTATCTACCCATGCAAGAGGCTGCAGTAGTAGTGTCAGTGGCATGCAGTAGCACACACACACACACTCCATACAAGTGGCCAGCAAACTAAACTCACCAGTTGATTATACTACTTGTATTTGCACCGCAGGACAGTACAACCGCTGCTGTCTGGTTGACCACAGCTGATCGGTTGCGTGGTGTCAACACCAGTTTGTGTGGCTGGAGAGAATAAACTGCAAGTCGAAAATAACAAGAAATATAAAAACACAAATTGTTACACACACACACACACACACACACACACACAAACACACACACACACAAACAAGTGCTAAATGCTGTCTAGCTGAAGCTTGGAGTTTCACCCACACCGTACCCATCAGAGAGCTGAGTGACATGGCAAGGTCACAACTCCCACAACTCGCCTCAAATGTACGCTGATAGCTAGAAGCATGTACTGCTGGTAGGAAAAAAGGACCATCGCAAGGTATGAATGGTTCCATGCATCAAAGACCATCACGAGACATGGACGAGTCCAAGTATCAAACACAAGCAGCCGTGCTTTTCACACAAATCAAACTATAACGTTACTCATACTGCACACACTACTTAATCTTATAAGAAGAAATGAGGACCAAGGAACTACAAGTTACCCTCTAATGGTGTACTAGCTGTGCTAGTACTTGTTAGCAATAATCCGAACTAGCGCACACACTGCACTGCATTGCTTTGTACTGCATTCAAGACTGACGTCATGCGCTTTGTTTTGCTGCGTAATCACAAATGGCACCAGCCCATTTTACGGAAAAGAAAAACAAATCTTGCTTGCCCCGTTGTGCTCTTCCAGACAACGGATCGTGCTTCAGCAGTGTTTCTTTTCCCGCCATCCCTCCCTATCCAACTTATTCACACCATCATTATAATAATCATATCCACTAATCGGGTCCACTCTCACAACTGGTGTTATCTAGTTATTTGCTGCGGCTCTGCCTTGCGCTATATTACATCCATTTAGCATTGCAGCTCTACGTTGAGCTAACAGCAGCTCTACTTTGAGCTAACAGCAGCTCTACTTTGAGCTAACCGCAGCTCTACTTTGAGCTAACAGCAGCTCTACTTTGAGCTAACAGCAGCTCTACTTTGAGCTAACGGCAGCTCTACTTTGAGCTAACAGCAGCTCTACTTTGAGCTAACCGCAGCTCTACTTTGAGCTAACAGCAGCTCTACTTTGAGCTAACAGCCGCTCTACTTTGAGCTAACCGCAGCTCTACTTTGAGCTAACAGCAGCTCTACTTTGAGCTAACAGCAGCTCTACCTTGCGCTAACAGCAGCTCTACTTTGAGCTAACAGTAGCTCTACTTTGAGCTAACAGCAGCTCTACTTTGAGCTAACCGCAGCTCTACTTTGAGCTAACAGCAGCTCTACTTTGAGCTAACAGCAGCTCTGCTCTGAGCTAACAGCAGCTCTGCTCTGAGCTAACAGCAGCTCTGCTCTGAGCTAACAGCAGCTCTACTTTGAGCTTCAAACCATTTGTTTCGAAACCAGCACTCCTCAATCCAAAGATGCCTCTTTGTTGACTTGTTTGTGTGAGGGATGGGGCTAATGTCCACTAGTACCACCTGTTTACAATCAGCTCATGCAATAACATTACATAACACTGGTCAACGGTACTGACGTTCTACACCTAACCCGAATCTAACTACTTTAAAACCAGTCAGTATAATATGAGCCGCAATCAGCGAAAACGACCCTTAGAGGTTTCGTAATTTTTTCAAGAAAAAGGTCGATTTGTGACGTTCAACGATTTTTTGATCGCGCTGCAAACAGCGCGACGAGTTCTTCTTGAACTCCTTGCTTTTTAAAATATATTTGAAGTTAGTTAGTCGAAGTGGCGTCCAGTGGCGACTCGAGTGTTCCTTGATCTTGTTGCGATGGCTGCGGACGCCAGAGCTGTTCGCAGAGCACACTCGGCAGTCATTGTGTACAGCTAGCTAGAGCCTGGTAGGGAGTGGATGCTGAAGTAACCGCTGAAGTTCAGAGTGAGGATGAGACGTTCTTTGGTTCCGACATCGATGTCGACAGCGAGGCGGAATCGCAGCCGTCATCTCCTGCTGCGTTGCGGCTCAAGGCGGTCGATGACTCGTCAGAGTCGGGAGATGAGGAGTCAGCACCTGAAATAAATTCTGCGTCTGGGGCTAGTGACGGCATCGACGTAGTGTCGTCAGCTGCGGAGGAAATGGAAGACATTGCGGAACGACTCCACGCAGGATGCAGCTGCAAATAAGTCGATCATGTCTCCGAACTCTTCAGCTATTCTTTGTCAATCTAGCTGCTTACTGCACTATTTCAAAGGTATTCAAGCTGCCTACCCACCTTCGAATGCTGAATATTTATTGTAAACATACAATGTATACATACATTGCACCAATTTGGAGTACACCTTGTATATTGGTGTATACACCCGTTTTGAATCGGAATATTGAACTTTTTCTTGGCTGAGGTCCTTCAGTAGATGTGTTTCAACAAATTTCTAACCAAAAAGGAATTTTGAAATATTTGACCCTAAGGGCTGTTTTCGCTGGTTGAGGCCCATATACATTTTCTGATTCTTCTCAATCCAATGTTTGTTCTACAGCTCAGTATCATCGTTTATCGGTATAGCTCTTCCCACCAAAACATCAACCTGTATTGCCTTTTACGGCCTGTATTGCCTTTTATGGCAGCATATCTACATCAGCCTGGCTCAATCTAGTTTTGATCATGTTCTGGTGTTCTAAACCATGGCACGGCTTCATTGAAGTGTGTGCAGTGTGAACATCAGCAACTACTTTTGGTTCCCTTTGATATCATGAGAACAACACGTGTATAATGCTCGTTCAGTGGCACGCATGGTTCTTATCATGTAGGTCAGGTCAAACAACGGTGATTAGCATCTAGTCAGGTCGAACATTGAAGCAGTAAGCTATACATTGTTAGATGTGCTCCGTAGGATGAACAAAACAATTATAATCTCATAATCCTCAATCTGCGGACAGAACGGTTTCGTCCTTTGTGGACTCATCAGCGCAAGACAGAGGATAATGAGGCCGAACCTGATAGCAGTGAAAAATAGAATTTCCGAAGCTAATCTCATAATCCTCAAGATGCAATAGGCCTCAGGCAATGATGATGGCGAAACTAGCGTAGATATCATCTGGATGCTAAAGTATAATACCACACAAAGTGAACCAAGTCTTACCTTTGCAGTCTTGTCCATCTCCCACATACTTTTTCGGGCACTCCCAGCACGCTGATTTATAGCCGGCGATCTTAGTAGTGTTGAAGCATCCAGCTGCTGCTTCGCATAATCCATTCGAGCATGGTTTATCGTTAACAGTTGTGCACACTTCCTCATCGTATGCCTCAAGAGATGCATTGCACTGTAGAGTGGCCTGATAGCAGACACCGCGGATAGAGGTGCTGGTCTGCATCTGACATTCAAATATGTTAGCCTCGGTACCCAGACAATGCAGGAAGCTGACATGCAGCAGGGATGGCGAGTGACGACGACGATAGAAGGAGGATCGTTTTGGTAAACCCATGCCGAGCTGCCTGCACATAACGTCAGCTGCAAGGCGATTCCTATTTCCCGTAGAACAGTACGGAATCCATTGAGAGTTAATGTAGAGTTGTAGAACTTGCCGAGTGCCTTGAAGGCGAATGTTTGTTGTGTTCTTCTGGAAGGTTTCACGCACTGGTCGTTTTCCGGCTGGACATGCTGGCACACATTGTGTGCCATCCTGGACCAAGTCCAGCGTGGTATTACAGCGAATACAGATATCATTACGGGCTCCATTGAAACAACCATCACATTTCTCATTACATGGCTGGCATGTACCGTCAGTTGTGTCACCATGGAAACCATCTTCACATTTGATTTCACACTTGCCACTTTCAGACGCACTCAGGAATCTTCCCTCCATGCATTCTTCGCATACGGTGGCACTTCCCGTGCTGCAGCGTTTACATGTCGCTGCACACTTTTCACATGTACGTGCTACCGCATCTTTCACACGGTATCCCTGCGAAGTGTCACACGTAGGCAGACAGATAAGCGCAGACACTGGCGGTGGTGAGCAGATTACACCAGCGTCCTCTCTATGATTGCAGTTATGTCTGTTCGCTCCACGATGAATGCAGTCGAACAAGGTTGGTTCTGAGCCCTTACAGCGAAGGTCATCCAGCATGATAGGAATGGAGGGGTTTGTGATCTGGTTGTAGTATGTTGTAGTGTTTGTGCGTGATCTGTTGCCTTGGTTGATTATAGCAATGGGTGAACCAAGGCCCAGTTGACGACAAACAACAGTAGCTTCATGAAGTGTCCAAAGGTCATCGCAAACTGTACCCCATTTCCCGGTGCGAGAGTTGTAGACTTCAACACGACCAGATCGAGCCGTGCCGTTGGCCAGTCGAACACCCTGGGACGACATCTCTTCGTACAGTGTATAGCCACTGCAAGCGTCTTGACAGCGACCTCCCGACAAATACATGTACTTGGCTGAAGAAGATGAACAATGAGAACACACACACGTACACACGTACACATGTACACACGTACACACGTACACATGTACACACGTGGACATTATACTACCTAGGCAGCATAGTCTGTGCCCTGACCAATTGAGATCAAAGAATACGACAGCTGTCACTGTGTACAAGTCAGGGTTGGTTCATACAAGCCCATTCAGCGAGCACTAGCAGGCCATTTCCAGGCCAGTCTCAGTGCCAGGCAAGACCGTGCATACCGCTCGACAATGAGTACCATCATAGAGCTTTTCCAAGGACACCGTTCCAGCCACCGCCCCAGCGCTCACCCCGACTCGGATTGTGGTGAACAGGTCGCATGTCAAAACGCATTGAAAAGTATACGAAGTGTGACAGGTTCGTCTCCACCAGTGCTTGGAGCGATTCTGAATGGTGGTGGATTGAGACTAAAACTGTGGACTGGAGCCTGGGACGGCAGGAACCGCGATGGAGCGTGTGGCCGTGGCTCGCCAGAGGCCAGTGGACGACTCTGGCATCACCG
>NC_088648.1:10738012-10848012 GCF_964019385.1 Sycon ciliatum | reverse complement strand
GATCGGACATCCGTCTCATTGCCGATACATGCCACTTCGGACAGCATGGCATCGCCAGACCGAGCAGGGATATTGCTTCCAGCATACGATGAGCTGCGGTACGTACTTCGGAGAGAACGTCCCAGGCCCAAAGAGCGACATACAACGTTGGCATCCAACGTCCCAAAGCGGGCACGACAAATGGGTCCCCATTGACCCTGGTAATAGACTTCGATGAGACCTTTTAGCCGTGTCGCTGTGGAGTTCAGTAGTCGAGTAGTGGGTCGAATCTCCCAATCAGGACATGATGCCACACAACTACCATCCTTCAAGAATTGTTGACTTGCACAGCTGGTGCACACATTGCTGTTTCCACCGTTAGCACAATTCTTACAAGACTGAGCACAGGGTAGACAACGATTGTCGACAGTATTCCCGTAGAAGCCGTTTCCGCAGGTGGCTACACAGATTGAGCCGTTTGTCCCCGTTGGCTTGCGAAACCGCCCAAATGGACACTCCAAACAGTTAGTAGATGTAGCATTGCAACTTGCACAGCCAGTATCACATGCTTGGCAAATAGTCATGTCACTATTCTTGTCTTGAGCAAGGTAGAATCCACGTGGACAGCTTGGTACAACACATGATCTGCTAGTGTCTGGACCAGCACATTGAATTTCCACATCTTCATAATGAGTACACAGCGTGTCTTGACGACGCTTAAGTGGACATTCAAATATAGAACTCTCCTGTCCAGTGCACTTAACATAGCCCAGATTTACGGGCGCATCACGTTTTGCTATTGCGTACCGTCCACTTGTGAGCGCTGAAGCCATGCCGAGACCTAGCTGTTGGCACACCACATTAGCAGATGTCAAAGTAAAGCTCTTGTTGCAGACAGTTCCCCAATTTCCATTCTCATCTCGGACTTCCAGTCGTCCTTGCTGAGCTGACAGTGTAGCCATGTTGAACGTAGCACTGTCGACAAGTCGAACACTCACACTGGAACCTACGTTGCGTTGTAGCAGAACGTATCCATTAGAGCACTTGTCCTGGCATGCATTACCTTGTAGGAGCAGATTGCTTTTACACGATGTACACGCTGTACGATCTGAGCAGCTAGCACACTCCTCCGAGCAGCCACGGCACTCACCGTATGCTCCCGTGCCATAACTACCAACTGGGCAACTCGCCACCCAAGTGTTAGTATCGCGGTAGACAATCTTCGAGCATTGGTCATTCTGAGCAGTCGTGGCTACTGTGTCAGCAGTACCGCTAAGAGCTTGGCGTCTCTTCCGGAAATGGGCACTGTCTCTCCAATCCTCCCAATCTGCGTATGCAGCACATACAAAAGGAAAATACTGTATCAATACAAATTTTCGTTAGATCACTCCACCAGCAGGCTTGTTACGTACTATATTTCGTTTTTCGTAGAGGTCTGTCTCCCCTAACGTTCAGAAAGAAAACTTTAATTTGGTACAAACTTTAGGTATTTCGTGCGCCCTAACGAATATAGTGAAAGTTAATTCCTAACGAAAAGTTGTACTTATAAAGTAGGGAGAGAAGATGAACCAGAAACAAATTAAGAAGAGAGTGAACGAAGGAGAATGAGTGGAGTACGGAAAGGAAACAAAAACCGGTGCTTTAAACTAGTGGTGGGCACGGGTAGTCGGGTACCTGTGCTACCCGTGAGGACCTCGGGTAGACGGGTAGAGAATAGTACCCGAAAACCCGAAGTCGCAGAAGACATCAAGTACAGTGCACGCGTACCGTGGTGTACAAATTCATGTAATACTCCGCATGTCTGCCCAGTGTGTAAAGGAAGGGGTGCATTGTGTTGCTACCATGAACACATTACCCGATCGGGTACCCGTGCTACCCGTGGATAATTATCCGAACCCGATACCCGAAGAAAATGCTACCCGACTCAGCACTACTTTAAACCACCTTTTCGGATCTGGAAGCTCATAATTATATACATGATGCAATGAAGGTTTGTGGAGATTTTCCCCAGTATTTTTGAATCTCGAAAAGTGTGATAACCGCTGGGCGCACTAAAATTTCTTTGGATGCCTCTCTAGTCCATGTTGGGGGAGGGGGGTCTGTATAACAAGTCAACATAGCTGGTGCGGCCCTGTGGCCATGGTAGACAAGATTTCCTTCGAACCATTACTTGTTCTTTACAAAGTGGAATAAAACTGACAACTCCAAGAGTTCTGAAAAGCAAAGAGCGACACGCGTACATGTAGCTTCAAACAGAAAAGCTGGCAACGCAAAAGGAAACATGCAGCCAAAAAAGATGCCTAGCTCTGGCGTACATCGTAGAGGTCACTGCGCATCCGGTGCACTGCGCCCCAAAGGTGCAGGCACGGCGCCCCAAGGAGTGACGACATCCATAAACTGCCTCGCATCATGCAGATAGAGCGATAGCGTACCGAAACAAGTACAAAATACAAACAAAACAAAAATAACTGAGAGAAGCGAAAATAGATAAATCGAAGAGAAGAGAGAAGGAATTTAATTCTAATTATTAAGAGCTGGACAGATATTGTCAAGGAGACATGCAGATACACAATAGAATCGACTCGACTGCATGTAGAGTAGCTGCCTCTAACTGCGGCAGAGTGGAGCATGCAGGTACGTGATCAACTCGGGAAAAGTGAAAGGTGAGAGAAACAAAATACAAAATTAATTCGAACGAGCAAATACAATAATTGTCAATACATGTGCAAGTGTCTGTAACAATAGCAATATTTTCTTGAGTAGCCTTTGTAATTAGGTTGCGCTGTCCGTGGCAATTGCTCAATGTGTGCAGTATGATTGGGTTACTATCCAGGTACTCAGTGTGCACAAAACGAGCATCTACAGAGACTTCCACTGTTCTTTAGGCGGAATTCGATGTCCTCATCACAGTCATATGACAGGAGTGGTAGAAGAGCAAGTGGCGCATGACTTCAGCATGAAGATACTCTCTCCCTCCCCCAGCTCCCACATACACATACACGGTTTCCCAGACCCTGTGCCAAGCGAAATCCTCAATTGACCGCCCACATTTTCATGAAACCAAAGTACTGTGTATTGAACGAGCATCCCTGGATGAAGCGGAATTCTGTCTTATCAGGACAGTTCCCGCCGCACCAAGGGCGTCCGGCAAAGGCAGGTTTCATACACACAATCATATACATACACACCCTGCCCTGTTGAGCCAATGGCACACTGAGGGTCACGTCGGTCCTGAAAGAGAAGTGTGTGTGTGGGGGGGGGGGGGGGGGGGGAGAGAAGGAGTAGGCCGCCTGTGGTGCCCCAGACAAGTTGATGACGTCATCATGATGCCACCAAATTTAGTGCAAACTTCAAGCTGGTATAACTCGGGAACGGCTGCTCCGATCAACCTGGGACCTTCACCATTGGA
The DNA here is from genome assembly GCF_964019385.1 of Sycon ciliatum. NCBI lineage: Eukaryota > Metazoa > Porifera > Calcarea > Leucosolenida > Sycettidae > Sycon > Sycon ciliatum. Next base: position 10,844,624 of record NC_088648.1, on the reverse strand, counting down.
ATATGTGCGTTTTCGTTACAAGTTGTGAAGTTTTCATTTTAGGGTGAACTTCCCCTTTAATGCGGGCACTTTGCGATAACTTTAATTAGGGCTGAGTCGGGTAGCATTTTCTTCGGGTGTCGGGTTCGAGTAGTTTTCCACGGGTAGCATGGGTACTGATGTTATACGCATCCCATATTTGGATCCCGACCCCGGCATGATTCCATTACCCCCTACCCCTACCCCTAGCCCTGCATGCAGTAATTCGTACACATTCCATTACCCCCTACCCCTGCATGCAGTAATTCGTACACATTCCATTACCCCCTACCCCTAGCGCTGCATGCAGTAATTCGTACACATTCCATTACCCCCTACCCCTACCCCTGCATGCAGTAATTCGTACACACTCCATTACCCCCTACCCCTAGCCTCCTTGCATGCAGTAGTTCGTACGTACACACTTATAACCATATTTGACCCATTTCCCCGCTGCCGCTGCATGTAATAATTAGTACCATACACATTTGTAGCCCGTTTTCCCTCCTTCTGCCCCTGCACATAAAAACCACCGTACATTTGATCTAATTACATCCCTTTATAGTGTACATAGTCGGGCTATACACATAATAATGCGCGCCCAGCTAAATGGGCGCGCTCATGCATTACACCGTACATTCTATTCTAGTTCACTCTAAGATAACCAAACTTCGGTAATCTAGTCAGTAGTCGAACCCTTGCCCTAATGAGAAGTCGAATACATTCCCTAATGTTGATGTCTAATAATTCTGTCCTCGTCCCGTGAGATATATGCTTTACAGACTCTAATAAACTGGTATCTCTGGTGTGAACCGTAATGGAAACCCGAATAGACAACATTGAATAGACAACACTGAGTACCCGATCGGGTAATGGTTCCATGGTAACACCACACTGCACCCCTTCCTTCACACACTGGGTAGACCATGGAAGGCATACGGAGCATTACCAAGAGTATAACCCCCCTGTATACTCTTGCCGTCTTGGTATTACATGAATTTGTACACCATGGTACACGTGCACTGTACATGATGTCATCTGCGACTTTTCTGGTACTATTCTGTACCCGTCTACCCGAGGTCCTCACGGGTGGCACGGGTACCCGACTACCCGTGCACACCACTACTTTTTATCCTGCTTTGGGAGTTTTGCGGACATGGTGCGGCAAACTCTAGCTGCTTTGTTTGCGAGTTTTGCGATACAGCGTGACGCGCCTGACTGGGTAGGTGGTGAGGAGAACTGCATACCTACCAACCATACCGGTTTGGCCGGGACCGTCCCGATATCGAGGGTGGTAATAGGCACACAAAAGTGTGTTTGTCCCATGCCTCACAGCTACATTTTTCATAATACAGGCATGTCATCGTCCCGATCTCAGGTGTGCAAAGGTTGGCAGGTATGGAACTACACCATGCCTACACATCTTGAAGCACTGCAATCCCTGTCTAGCTGAAACACTGAACGCCAGAGATTCCGCTCAGTTCGGAGCTCGTGTCTAAGTGTCCGCATGTAAACGATTTCTTCGCAGCTTTGTCCGCAAGGTTGCTCAAATATAGCTTTGAAGTCATGCTAGCTGCCCCCCTGTTCGTTAGCTTATTCCCTAAGTGCAGTTTAGCACTTAAACCCACCAGTGGTGAGTTTCTTCTAAGGTATTTATGCCAACTCGTGCAAAAGCTGCTTCTGCTACTGTGTGACTCCAAAACCACAGACCCCCTTTTGTAAGACAGAAATCTCCACCAGCTTTGCCTAACGGGCATTGCTTACGGGCATTGCGGCTGGACATGTTGCACCTATATTCCTAGTAAGGCCATCCCCCCCCCCCCCCCCCCTCCTCCACAGCACAGACCCCTAAATTTGAAGGACGATTGTCAGGTTTGGGGGACGCTCTGGTCTTTGCGCTCTGCAGAAGAGGTGTTTGAACCAGGGAGTAGTACAATACCCACTCCCTGGTTTGAACATTGGCTGTGATAGCTCAGGCGTAACAAGCATGGTGACTCAAGAACACTTTTTCAGTCTTCGGCTAATTTTTCGTGAACACAGTGTACAGTACAAGCACGTACAGTCGAGTGAAATGCAGCCATAGTGGCCGTGAGATCTGGCATGGCAAACCACCCTCAGCAACATGTGGCCGTGAGATCTGGCAAACCACCCTCAGCAATATGTGGCCGTGAGATCTGGCATGGCAAACCACCCTCAAACCACCCTCACGGCCTCAGCAATATGTGGCGTGTCTACCCTGAAATGATAATAGGAAACAACAAGCTCGATATTAAAACTGACATAATTAATTTCTCCTTTTGACGTCTCACCGCATTGAGTATGAAGCGACGTCCTCAGTCACGTTGCTGATAAACGTAGCATGACTGTACTAGTCATGCTTGCACGCTAGCTTGTCCTCGCTGGCAGTTGACGGCAAGCAGCAAGGTGGCCGACATCTCCCTGCCCGATTCTCAGACCCTACTAGTACGACCGTTTCATGGCAGGCGCGCCCGTTAGACGAGCGGTACAGCTAACGAATGACGTGAAGATACAGTAATAATTTATGACACCCGACCGGGACCAGTAACAGCAAAGGGAGAAGCACGAGGGGGATCAGCTGCCCGTCGTCCACGTCGCCATGAACACCGGCATCCTCTCCAAACAAACGTCGATCCATTGTCCGCGGGACGTTCACCATAAAATACTTCAGAGCTCAGGGTTCATGGCTGCCTTGACCTATTGCTACTACTGTATGTACAAAGTAATTAGTTTCATTTGGACTTTCGCTATTTTGGCACGAAATAACTAAAGTTTAGGGTTCACGGCTTGCCACTAAAAGCACCCGTCACGTGCGCCTCCATTTTGGATTATGGACGCGCGCTACAGCAGTACAGGCCGCGACAGGGCCTATCGAAGTAAAAAAATATCGACTCGAAGTCTAGCCGGAGAGCGTACTTTTTGAATTTTTCCTTGGCTTCAGTGGCTTCACTTCACTCGGGCTTCAAGTGCATTTTTCTGACTGACCTGGACTTGATGATGGCGGCGGTGGCGGTCTTGGCGAAAGATCCAGCTCCATCTGAGACACTCTGTCGTCTTTTCTTATCTGCTGAGGTTCTGGCAAAGCGCAGCTGCATCGAACCTGACTAGATGTAGCTGCACGCATCCTTTGTTTGCCCTGCAAATCTCGATCTGTTGCTCTTCTTGCTGTTTGGCCGCTGATGCCATGGAAGAAAATATTCTTCCTGTAAAGAGGCCGAAACTGAGCTAGGGCACGTCAAGATATCTAGGGTATACAAAGAAAAAGAAATGTCATGGTCGTTTCAGCAGCTCACGACAGCCAACACGCTCCATCGTCGGGATTGGAAGTATCCAGCACGGCTGTTCCGAGCGCTGCTGCTCTTGTTATTCTTCTTCTTCAGAAATTCTCCACGCCTTGTCGGCCAAAGTACGCGCGCGCGTGCACGGAAAATAGATGCGCTGAGCCGTTTCTTGTTCGATTTTGACAAATAATGGCTTGTTGTTTTGCTCTCGACCTTGGCTATCCTTCTACCGTTCAGTATTTTACGGAAACGCAACGGCTCCCCCTGTTTTTTTAGCCGAACTTTGGCCAAAGTTACTGGAAAACCCGGAACTCGTTTGAAAAAATACGAACGGTGGAAGTCTTGGAACGTCTTTCGTGCGTGTGGATTCAAAAATTCAGGCAGTTTGAGCCAACCGTAATGAATCCCGTAGAGTTGAAAGTGAGTGATATTGATGGGAAAATGCGATTTGAGCACTGACCGATTGTGTGGGACAGTATATGCACGCGCCTGTCACGTGCATGATGTAGCTGGCGACGCTAGCATGCCAATCCGTGAACCCTAAAGTTTGTACCAAACTAAGTTTTTTCTGAACGTTCGGGGTGCACCGGTACTGGCGGTAGATCTACGCGGTGACAGACCAGGCAAAAACGAAAGTAGAGAATCTACGTATAACCATGGTAACGAACCTGCTGGTGGAGTGATCTACAAGTACAAGTACATGACTGTACAAGTACAACTACAAACGAAGGATTTCGTCTACGTAACCATGGTAACGAACCTGCCGGTACGGCCCGGTGCAAGTGATCTACAAGTACAAGCGAAGGATTTCGTGAACGAAAATTTGTACTAGGTAGTCTAGTATCACCAGGCATCCCTACGTATACATTGTATACGTAGGGCTGTACTCGCGCGATTTGGCCCTCTCTTGCACCCCCCCCCCCCTCCCTCCCGGGGCTTGTACGCATGTGCAAGTTTGGTATTGTTATACACTGTGTCCATGTTATTGCACTGAACTTGGTCTGGTGGCTTCAGGCTCAACATTGCTTTGGATTCTTGAAGACTTCCATTCATTCTTCCGTACTGATTTTTCAATAAAGTTCTTTGTTCCTTTATACAGTATCTGTATAAACGGACGAAAAGAAAGAAGCGCTAGTACAACACTAGTGTGCAGCAGACAGCCAGATGGGGAACACTTTTAAATTTACAGTGATATTTCTATTGTAGTCCTCGCTCTGATACTTGTCATGACAGATACTTGTCATGGCAGGAACGGATACATGCACTGTACATGTAGAACTGCATGTACAGTGCATGTATCTAATCGAGAATGGGCGGAGGGAGCATCCAGTCTCTCCTCCACACGTACCCTAGTAGACCTACTAGTAGTCCATTCTGGACAGAACATACTTTGAAGTACTTTGAAGTACATGTACATGTACCAAGTACAATCATCTACATGTGCATGTCTATATACAGTCATGTACAGTCATTTAGATGCACATGTACAGTCATGTAGATCCACATGTACATGTACGTGTGGATCCTAGACTGGGTTCTCCAAATATTCTAGACGGCGTTCTATTGTAGTATTGAGGCAGGTGAAAACCAGCATTCGTATTGCCACATTTTGTACAAAGAAGACAAGTCTACTGGGCATCGTGTTGTTGCAGTGTACAATACAATCATGTACAAGGATATGACAACAACGCCGCAAGGCCAAAGAAGGTGTCAGCCTCGTTCCATGCCAGCAGATGCTGTTCAGGGAACTTTTTATTGTGGTGCGACACACAGGAAGCACAGATACACATCGGAAGTGCACACACACGCACGCCCACACACAGACACACACGCACGCACACACACACACACACACACACACACACACACACACACACACCTGGTCCTGGTCCTGGTAAACACTGCCATTACGGTCACGTGTCCCCTTACGGGGCCGACAATATAGAACGACGAGAGGGACCATGTTCGAGAGAGCCATCTGCAGCAGCTTTGGATCTGGCTTATCATCGGAAACATCTCCTCTTACACACACACACACACACACACACACACACACACACACACACACACACACACACACGCACACACAGGTGAGCAGTTCAGCACTGCTTCATCAACCGTGACTGGCACATTCATCTACTACCCAGTACCTGAGTACTGATCCTTAGCTTGTTGAAACGTAAAGGCAACAGTCGAGGAATACACCAAAGACAGTGATATCAATCTACTGACCAGATAAATTTCTATTCTCCACTAATTTACTTGAAAATTACAATTATATAAATCTTTACCCTTTGATGAGACAAAAGGTTCGGTCTGACATTAATAACGGATGGCCTAAACTGGCTAAAGCAAGGGACACTTCAAGTACCTTTAAGTTGAAGTTTTTACTTCCCAATGCCACTTGAATCAGGACGCGGGGGGGGGGGGGGTGTTGATGTGGGGCGGGGGGGGGGGGGGGGAGGAAGAGGAGGTATAAGGTATGATCAATTTGTTCAATGTCGATCTCGTCAGCACGCATGCCAGGTTCCCTCAGGCTTGCCATTCTCCCCTGGTATGTAATGGTCTCCATCCAAGGTTTTCAGCTGCTCAGCGCATACCTTCCACTTTTATATTACGAACGTTTGTCAGCTGATCAGTGAACTTAAAATTACCAAAAACCGAACTCACCTTGCACTGGTGTTGTTGCTTGTGACCTCTTGAGCATCTCGACTTCTGCTGCACCGGACCACTGAGGTATTTGCAGCAGGACAACCACCAACAACAGCGGCACCATGGTAACCTTCAGTGGCCACTGGATTCGCAGGTGCGCCATCATCATTTCACTATCCGGCCTTTTGCACCCGTATACGCTGCAGGAGAGGGTAGCGATGCGCGGAGCACCGACACCCACCAACGATTCTGCTTGAGCCTTTCAGACTTCGTATGTTTTGTCCAACGCTGGTAAGTCGAAAGTGTTTTCTAGCTTGCTTCCCTCAGGACCTGCCTGTTCCACGAAGGCCAACTACATACATACATGTACATACATGTACATGTACCTATTCTTGCACTGCAGCACACGGAGCTCTGGAAGACCACAAATTCTCGCGGTACGAGCAGCGGCAGAACTAGCAGCGTACACTACCACAGTACCAGCACTTTACACTGCCTGCACCATGGAGAGATCCGCGAATATCACCGATTACTTTCCTGGCACTAACAGATGAAAACAGCCTGTCTGCAGCTCTGCTTGTCTCCAGCTCGTTCAGCGCCAAGGCATTGAGGGTCGAACGTTACTTCCTCGATAGTCATCGTGATAAATCCATCAAAGCTTGCGATAATCCATCTGTTCGGGAGGCCTGTGCTAAGTAAGTGTCGCTCATCTTCATTAGTCATGGTCAGCTAGTTTCATTTACAGTTGTTCATGGAGTCACACGTCTACGAGGAACCGCCATCCTGCATTACATGCATGCACATGTACATGTATGCCTCGCTTCGCTGTTATGGACAGCATTACTGTGGCGTTCAAAGACACCAAATGTGCACCTTTTTTACTATGTTCATACACCCAGCTCGAAAAGAATAATGAAAGACAATGGTAGGGAGACTCGGACAGACGTGATAACTAAGGAGCAGGCGCTGCACCAAGACGCGGCAGTAATGGTGGGTATTGATGGTTCTGCCAACCTGAGGTCTCGGCATCACGGCCAAAAACACCCACCGAGAAAAAGAAAAAAGATAGAGCTGTACAGGTCAGAAAAATGATAAAAAGCAAGGCTAACACCAGCGAGTGTGCGGGAGAAACTATCATAGCGGTCGACTGCCCAGAGCCAGTTTGTGCTGCGATAAACGTTCGTTTTCAATAATAATAATAATAATAAGTATATGTTATCGCATGGTTGCAAGGGCCTTATGGCATATTATTATTGCCCTGAGAGGTTAGCCCGAGGGCCGTAGGCCCGAGGGCTAACCTCGAGGGGCAATAATATGCCATAAGGCCCGCAGCAACCATGTGATAACAAATTTATCACATGGCCCACAGAGCAGACCATTGGGCTGCTGTTGAAATTAGCCCAAATGCCAACACATTATGACCACAATGTATATTGATGTGCTATCATTATCAAAACAGGAATAATGAAGATATTTCTCCTACACCCTAACAAAAAGTCTGCTACAGGCCATCAGAGAGTATACAGTACTGAAAGACGGAGACAGAAAAAGTGCCGGCACCGCATCGTCATAGCAATAGACATGGCATCGACAATAAATACAGCAGAATCATAATTTCAGTTGAAAAATTAAGAGTGCTACCACAAAGACTTTCTTCATGTTTACATGTGTATCAGGAAGTTGTCAAATACAGTACTGCAACAAGTGCAAGTATTTGACGACTTCCTGGTGTGTAATTCTGAGGACAATTTTTCTTCTTCTTTTTTCAGCTCCAGGTAGCTGTATTTTTCATTGCAAAACATTCCTGAATTGTTGTGTTTGTTGTTCAAGCAAAGGTGAAGGCAGAGGACAGATGAGCCTGGTAAGAGTTTTGCGTGGTACATGAAGACCACACACAGGCAGTGACTTTGCGAGGATCTGAAAACGCACGACGCTGAGTTGAATTTGTGTTATTTCAAATAATTGTTTGTGATCACAGTACCACTTCGAGCAGAACTGAATCTTATCCAAAAGCTTACCGACGGTCAGGCTGCCAACATGACTGAACAAATGATCCCTGCAAGCACCACACGGCAGACGTCCGAGGGCATGTCCATTGCCGGGATGTCCATCTCCAAAAAGAATTCCATCTTCGTCTCAATGCTACACTGCGACTCGTCGTAGAGTCGTACATTCTACAGAGTCGTCGTAGTCACGCGAGGAAAGCTGAGATCGCCACTTTCGACCACGCATTCACATGTCACACTGCGCCGTACAGTCACCATGCCCACCATGTTCACATCCCGTAGATTTCACCAAGAGTACATGAACTCTTGATTTCACGCGTACAGTCTCAGTCAGGGTTGTCACTGACGACGGGCTTTGGACGCGGGCGTTGGACTGATTTATTGCCCGCTCATACAGATCAGTGATTGGCCCGATCCTAGGAAACACTCACGTGACATGTGATAATAATCTTTATTTCAGGATTACCCAAAGGCTGACGCCTAACGGGGGAAACGATTGCATACTCTTGCTGTAGGGAGGCTGGGAAAGAAGAGCGGCAGGGAGGGAGTTCCAATCGCTGATGCTGCAATGTGGGAACGAGCGCTTCAGTGCCAGCGGGGCAGATGCAGGCAGCTGGTGTAGGAGCTGGTGGTTTTTATGTTCCACGATACAATATCACACCAGTGGTCATGGCCACTGACACTACCGTGCTCGCTGCGAGTTCTAGGGCTGGTAGAGGGGACAATCATACATCTCCATACAAAATGCAGGGCCGTTCTGTGAGCTGACTGCTGTGAAGCACTTTTAAAAGGCAATGCAGCATCGTATTATAATTGTAGTAAAGAAATGACCGGAACCTCTTGAAGCCGACCAGAAAATAGACAGGAGCGTTTATAACCACAACAGGAATGCTGAATTGACACATTTGTGCTAATTGCTGGTTGTTAAAATTGAGTTATCCGGTTCATCACTCAAACTGTGTCATTAACCGTGAATCTTGAGTTCAGTGCAATTATTGGCCAACTGACCATCCCACTTGGCAACTTTTTCCCCATACCTTATAGCTACACGTACATGTACGTCTGAACTACAGCACAGTGTGGCACTGGACCTCTCACATTTAAAAGAAGACAAAAGGACCAAAGAGCTACAAGTTACCCTATAATGTCCACTAACACCACCTGTAACTGGACAATCAGCTCATGTGATAACATTATCATTACACGACACTGACCAACAGTACTGACGTTCTACAACGAACGATGTTATCGCATGAGCTGATTGTAAAGTAATTGTTGGTGTTAGAGGATATTATAGCGTAACTTATAGCTCTTTGAGGGGAAGGAAAGCGCAACGAAGAGGAGCACGAGCTACGCCCACGGCAACAAAGAATGCTGAAAGTTACTGAATGATGACGAAACTAGTAAGGCTATTGGACATACCGGCCTTGCTACAACTCGACGACGCAAAGCAACAGACCACCCAACTTGGGAGGCTCAAGTTTATGTAATAAACATAGAAAGGGGAAGCTTAGCGAAGACGAATTGTGACAAACCGAAACGTCAACATCCTACTGAACTCCACTATCATGTAAATATGATGGACTAGTTATGTACAATAACAAGTAGTTCCACACGACGTACGTTCCGCCTCCCAAGTTGGGTGGTCTGTTGCTTTGCGTCGTCGAGTTGTAGTAAGGCCGGTATGTCCAATAGGCTGACTAGTTTCGTCATCATCCAATAACTTATGGCATTCTTTGTTGCTATGGGGCGTAGCTGGTGCTCTTCTTCGTTGCGCTTCCCTTCCCCTCTTGGACCTTTCCGAACCTGAGCCTTATACATGTACATGTACATGTAGCTAGGGTCCGGCGGATTCTGCCGGCAGAAAAATTGGCAGAATTCGGTACTTTTTCTGGTAAGTTTCATGCATGTTTGGTATGTGGATAAAAGAAATGGAGCAGAATTCGAGGAATTGCCCGCCATAAGGTTTGTATGGTTCTGGCAATTTCACTGCTTTTCGAGCAGAACCCGCCGGTCCCTACATGTACATGTAGCTCTTTGGTCCTCTTTTCTTCTTATAAACTAATCCTTGGCTCTCCACCCGAGTCTAGGTATATTACATTATCGTGAGTACATTCTCTGGTAGACCACTACCCCATAGAAGTACAACCCGGTTGCTATGTGAGTGAAAATAATCCTTGGCTCTCCACCCGAGTCTATTACATTGTATGTATTTATTCATTTTTCATCGCAAGTTAAGGTGGCGCTACACCTTTCCGGCACCTTTCAGAGGGTCAAAAATCGAATTTTGGATTTTGACCCCATTTTCGCTTCCAGACCCTCTGGGTAGGTCCCAACCGCACATCCCGAAAATTTGAAGTGAATTGCTTCAGTAGTTTTTGAGATATGGACTTTCAAAGGCCGCTATTGTCAAAAATAGTAATTGTAAATTCAAAAATTCAAATTTTAACGCATTAGAATTTACATTACACATGTTTTGTGTTTAACTTTGATTTCGCTGGCATTTTAGCGATGAAACTTCGCGGAAAGGCTGAAAATCTCCCTGGTTTTACCTTGCTGCGCCCCACGCAGAGCTGACATCACCATCGGCATCAGCAGTGCCACTGCGCATGTCACCACACACAGTGCGCATGTCGTACTTCAAATTTTTGGTAAATATTTTTATACCAGCAATCTCCAATCTCCAAACTGTAGCTCTTTATCAGTTTAGCTGCTTTGTTGGCTTTCATCTGTTTTGTGGAACCTTCCTTGATCACTATGGGCAAGAGGCAGTACGTAGGCCGTCCTGGTCGTCCAAAGAAGCGCAAATTCCATGGAAATCAATGTGCTAAATAATTTATAAAATTGTAGAGTGAAATTACGAAAATTGTCGTGGCAGAGGACTCTTCTGTGTTGCCAGAAGATAGGGATGATGCCGAAGTCCAACAGTCTAATTCTGGTGACATCTAGTGACAGTGACAGCGACAGCTCTGGAGATGAGCGCGACGGTGATGATTACCTGACGACCGGGAGCCGAATTATTTATTTAGAATGTTTACAAAATTTACTTGCTGATAGTGCCTGTTGCTCAGCGTGCCATGGCACCCTTACACTATGTGAAGTACGTCGTGAAGGATTGGCTTCAACTCTATCGCTGGCCTGTGACAGCTGCGAGGCTGAAAGCCGTGAAGCTATGTCCAAGAAGACTGGGCACTGCTGGGATGTGAACAGAAAGCCGGCTACTGCAATGACATGGATAGGACGTGGGCATCCCTTGTGAAATTCTGCACTGTCATGAATATGCCTGCACCCATGAATGTCTCTCCATACCAGAAGCACACCAAGGTACTAGCAAAGGCCAGTAGAGTTGTTGCCACCAGCAGCATGAGCGTGCAGCTGCGAATGCCAAGGAGTTGGCGTCTTCCCCTGATATTGCCGTCACTCACGACGGAACGTGGATGCGACGCGGCTTTACCTCGCTACATGGAGCGTTTCTTGCCATCTGGTGGGATACTGGCAAAGTCATCGACTACAAAGCCCTCTCCCGGCACTGCCAGTAGTGCACAATATTCCAGAGGAAGCTGAGCAAACATGAGATCAGCAAGGAGCAGTATACTGCCAACGTACGTGGACATGGCAATGACCTGCAAGGCATGGCACGCGCGATATGGGCATCGGTCATGCATTGTATTTCAACAGATGACAAGCCGCAGCATCAGTTCTGCCCCCCTGGACCAGATAGTTTGTGCAAGTGGCAGAGTCATCAAGCTGGTGGCCCTGAATACCAACATCAGAAGAGCCTGCCGGATGCAGTCTTCAAAGTCATCAAGCCTGTGTACTTGCGGCTGACTGAGAGGCAACTTCTCGAGAAATGCTTTCGTGGCGCTACTCAGAATCGGAACGAGTGCATCAATGGCCTCATTTGGCAGATTTGTCCAAAGACTGGCTTTTGCTCGTCAAGGACTGTCCAGACAGCTGTTGCCATAGCCACTGCTTGCTTCAACAAGAAGAACAAGGCCTTGGAGGAGATTCTTGAAGCGATGGGCCTGACAGCTGGTCACTACATGCGGACAGCGCTTGAGAAGTTGGACCGTGAGCAAGCCAAGAATGCAGCCAGGAAATCCTCAGAAGAAGTGAAGAGTGCAAGGAAGAGGCGAAGCAGAGTTAGGTAGGGTGTGGAGGAGCAGACTGTTGATGACGAAGGTCTCACTTATGAGACTGGGGCGTTCTAAAATGTAGCTGGCGTGGTGGACACAGATTGTAAATACATGTATTATACTGCAATTTTTCCCCTTTTTTTGGCTATTCCCGCAACTCTTAACCAAGCTACTGAGATAACCGTGGCCTGCAGACCCAACAAAGTATACATTTTTGAAATCTGTGAAGCATTAGCTAGACATTGAACCGAAGTTTCAGAGGGCTGCTCTTCATATGCTCATGATAGCACAGGTCAAACCTTTTGGTATTTTTTGCGCTTATCGTTCTTTTTTTTTCAATCTCCTGCACTTGCTGGCTTGTTTTGCTGCTGTCCCCTTTCTTTGGTTCAATGTCTTGCCATGTGTGTGTGAGACACTGCAGTGGCACTCATTTTATTGCATAGGACGCATGGTCTTCTATATTGTGGTTACAGGCGAACCTTTCGGCGGATTTTGCGAAGAGATCGGTCACATGTATGCCAACAGTAGATAGATGGCATCTTTGGCTTTATGTTTGCTGTTTCTGAAACGGGTATATCCAAGGAGTAAATGCTGAAAATTTTATAAGAATCTGTTGACCCATTGCTGAGATATGTGTGCTTGCGTGGGACGGTGCCGGAAAGGTGTAGCGCCACCTTAATTGACAATCATGCCCCCAATTACTGTTATGATGACGATGGAAAGGAACGAAAAGAAAACATTATTAAAATATTAATTAAAGTGGAGTGAAGAACACAGCGAGCCTGGAGTTCTCTGATGACGTACATGTACATGTACATGTACAATGTCATGTATCTCTGCAGAGATTCTCTGGCCTCTGGGCCCCGGGGCAAGCTGACTGACGAGTCGAGTGACGTCCATGCACATGAACATTTTAGACACATTATACAATCATGTACATGCATGACTTGTATTCAAAACAGGTGCTATTAAAGCGCTATTATCATGTTCATGAGGTTGGATTTCTCTGGCAACATTATTGGTGTTTGTCGCGCTGGAAGCGGGGCGTCTTGTAAGTTTGCATCCCTGGTGTTTTCGTGCCTGGAGATCAGTGAAGTGGTGCTCTTCAGGCACAATGTCCCTCAGCCTACTCAGGCTCAACTGATGAGGGGTGAATTCCCCGAAACACTGTGTATCCAGCAGGGAGTGGTGCTTTCTTGCATGTTTGCCGACTGGACGGTTCCATGGACTTCTCGCGTGCTGATACATGTGCAGCCAGAATACAGCCATCCAGTCAGATAGGATAAATCTCTATTATCCTCTACTGCAATACAAGCCTGTGCATGTTATTTCCAGTCATGGGCAGTGTCAGTCAGTCAGTCAACCATGCTATGTGGAGATTACTAGCAGTTGCAGCATGATTCATGAACGACTGTACATCAGTGCTACCAAAGACTCAAGTCAAGAGAGGCAGTCCAAATGGAGCAAATCCAGCAGATCAGCAGCTGATGTGGCGACAGAAATCATGAAAGGGATGGAGCCACATAATTGTGAATGGCATAGGCATTCAATACAGCTATTACTGTTAGTACACGGGAGAGCAGTCACCTGGCTGGTCCAGTAAGTAATTAGTTAGTTACTACTAGTACTACTACTAGTAGTTAGTTGTACAATGTCGTATTTCATTGGTGGCTATCTACTACACCTTTGTGTGTAACTCTCTGCACTGGGAGAGCTGCCAAAATGCTAGTATCAGTAGAACGATTATTTGCCCCAGAGCACTATTCGACAGTGTACCATGCTTTCTTCTATGATAGTCAAACCATGCTTTTTTTCTATGATAGTCAAACCATGCGTGAACTCACATAGTCACAAGGGCAAATGTACATTGAAGGTCTTTGTTGCACACTTCCTGAGAAACTCTCCTTATCTCCTATATGTACGCTGCCGAAGAACTGGGGGTGAGCCTCGTAGCCTATACTGTTCTTATTGTTCATGTACTGTGTACTTATAATCTGCGAGGAGATAATAATTTTAATAGAGCTTCAATGTATGAATAAACGTATGCAGCCTTCATTCTATTCATAGCTCTACTGTATATTACTTCAGTACTACCTAATATTTGTGACTTATACCCAGCTCATATTAACCCCCACTAATTCCTGTGATCTATAACTGGTGAATATATCTCCATATTCACCACTTTAACTTGGGGTATATACTTTCACGAACAGTCTACCGTCTTTCTGACATTGCCACTCGAACTTGACAATAGAAGCTGCTTTTCGTATGTGCACTTACATTGATGGTGCTTTTGTCTTATGTTTGTGAATCCTTCCCGGAAGCAAATGCTGGTTTTTATGCATTCGTGTAATTACTCAGCGTTATTTGCAATAATAATAATAATAATAATATACTTTGCTATATTACCCACTTAGAGGTTGTAACTTTTCAACTTTCAAGGGACTTAGAAATTTTCTCTCCAATTGAAAAAGAAAAAAATTGAAGAGAAGAAAGAAGTTTCAGCAGGAATTAAACCTGCAACCATAAGATTCCCAAGCACCTATCTTGACCACCCAGCCACCAGGGTGTTGATGCAGATGTTGGTTGAAAGATAGGTCTTAGGTCTGGAACACGCAATGCTACCTACACATAATAGTATACTTTAGTATACTGGGATACTAAAATAGCTATTTCGGACCAGTATTTAAGGCCAAAAACGAAGCTAGGTATAAATAGAATAAACACCTCTGTCTTGTGTTTATGGGAATATAAACACTGTCTATAAAAACCTCGGCTACGCCTCGGTGTTTATAGCAGTGTTTATATTCCCATAAACACAAGACAGAGGTGTTTATTCTATACGTATTCTATGTTTGCTATTTTTGGTGAGAAGACCGTATTAAACGCAAATATTAAAGGGGAACTCCGGTCCAAAATCACCCCCATTTTTTATTGCGGAATCCATTAGAGTATGTCGTAAGTGGTAGAATGGCGAAAACCGGAAGCTTCTACGACAAGGATAACATACCTAAATTACCAATTGCAATTTTCCATATTTGGCACGAGGGGCCCCCGCCCACCCTGTGACGTAAAACGTTCTCAGCCCGGTCCACTCAGATGAAATTTTCAAATAATTGAAGCAAAAATGAAAAGTCCTTGGCCATTGTTGAAGTGCTTGTTGTTCTGTGCCATGCCCGATTTATTGTCACGACTCGCTGCTGCGTCTCTGGATGCGACAATGTCACGAAGAAAGAGGCGCCTGCGGGCTGTCGTAGCATGGCTTTCCTCTGGCTGACGCGAACCTGACGACAGCTTGGCTATGGAGAGTATGTTGGAAGGATTTTTCTCCGACGAAAAATAATCGTGTCTGCACTGAGCATTTCACTGAGATGTGCTATGAAAGAGATTTCCAACAAGAGTTTGCACAAAGCATTGGTGGCTATAAGCAGAAGCAGCAGCGACGCTTGAAGCCAGGGTCTCTGCCATCCTGAAACTTGGCGGTACATGTCATACTAATAGTTAGTAGCTCCTCTACCTCTGCTGCCAGCAAAAGCAGACCACCTTCGATTTACTTCCAGGAACGTGAGCACGATGAGGTAAGTGAACGGCATGATTTTGTGCCGTCCAGAACGTAGCTCTAAACGGCTACAGAGTATACACACAGTCCTACTCAAAGTCCTCTACTCAAAATCCTAGTCAGTGAAGTCGAGAATTGATGTAATGTACATGGAACGTTATCATGTGTGTTATTTCGGTTCTCTTTATCTGTAAGTTTCCATTGCGTTACTTTCCGGTTGCAGCTACACTGCCACAAATACAAGGTACAGTATAGTGATTTGTATCATTTACCATTCCTTGGCCTTGTATTATTATAAGAAATATACAGTACTTTTCAAATTTCGCAACCTGACGGCATGTATTTGAGGAGAGAGCATGGCTGACACAGGATTCAGACCAGCACAAAATCCTGGAGAGCATCGTCATGGGCAAGACGTTGCTCAATGATATGAAGCAGCTCACCAAGTTCTGCCATACAGGCAGTCTGGAAAATGTCCATGCTGTCATACTGAAGTGGGCACCAAAACGTGTCCACTTTTCGTACAATGGCATGAGAGCACGGGTACAGTTGGCATGTCTGTCCCACAATGCCAATATAGGGAGAGCGCACGCCAAAACCAAGGAGGGTGTGCTCAGGTACAGGCTGGAATACACCAAGAGCACAAAGCACAGGGTGGCCAAGAAGCTGCACGACAACGTCCTGCAACTTCTTGAAGGACCTGTTGAACGATGTGCATACAACCATTCTCGGCATTCGCAACGGCACACGGCACCGGCACAACCCCATGCTCCCGAACACAGTACAGTCTTGTGCCATTGTATCTGTCAACTTTACCAGATTGTTCATGCAGCTGCATTGGTACAAAGCATGCGCCCACCCGAAAACACAAATATTGCCCGAGTCAAGAATAATAATTAATATTTATCGTGTCTGTCAACTGTTTTCTACATTCTGCATGCACATGTACCAATGATTATGTGAACGTCAACCAGGCCAAGAAGCATTATCATCATCATCATCATCATCATCATCATGTCCAACTGCTTCCTCAAAGCCCCGGTGCGCATCTGCATTGGCTTCTGGGTACAGCTGCTTTACCCTCGATACCACACAAGACGGTATCACACGCCGCTGCTTGCGTCCAAAGTATCCATGGGTGAACCATGTGTATTGTCTATACGCCACATGTCTCCAAATCCTGCACAAAACAGTTGGAGAGATGTAGATACACATACCACGAGTGTCTTCATGATTGTGTAAAAGTAAATAGTTTCAGTTTCAGCAGAGCTCACTGACTTGTCAGTTTGAGCACTCTGGCAAGGTACGTTCGGGCCTGATTGGAAATTTTTATTTCCATTGCTATCAGGTTCCGCCTCATTTTCTCTGTGCTGCGCTGATGAGTTCAAAAAGAACGAAACAGCATGCTGTCCGCAGATTGAGTAGTTTCAGTGTAAATAGTTTCGGATTCGAATTAATATTTCTATGGGCTACTAAAGACACTTTGGCCTTTTTTCAAATTTACATCACTTTTACACACAGTTGAAACACTTACAGTGCTAGGAATAGTATGAATGAAAGACATCGTTGTACCAGTATAATTATATTGGCATGGGTGCAATAGAACTTCATGATTGTGTGATGGAAGTTGGTGAATTTGAATACTGTACACAAAATCATTGCACAACACTTCCCATCTACTTTGTACCGGTACATGAAACATGGAAAGAAAGAAAATAATGAAACCGATTCAGTGAATCCTCACCTGTTTGACCACGGTCCACACCTTGCCCGAAATTCTTCGAAGGAAAGCAATGCCACCTCGAGCACTGATTTTCGCAGGCAAACAACAGCAAACTCTGAGTGCTGCGTGACGCACTGCAGCCCTTCCTGCTCGCCGCGTTTACTGAAAGCTGCAGGAACCTCCCAGCAACAAGTCGACTCGACCTCGCTCCACATCAGGCTGCATTGTCCGCAAGGGCATCAAGCAGTGCTTCTCACGCGAGCACTTGCAACCAAAGCGTTCTCTTCACGTTCATCTGTTTTGTAGTCTCAGAAATATTACTTGTAGACAGTTTCGCAGACGCTGATGCGCGCTTCGGCTCGAACCTAAAAGGCCTCGGTGTTGCTGAATCCGAAGTGGCGTCCACCTCCACACCTCCCGTGGTCTCCTCTTCCTCCAACATGATGATCGAATGAATACTAGTACAAGGGTTATTGATTGAAGAAAAAACAGTGAATACCTTTTTCAAAATTTCTGTAGGTCTACAATTTGAATGAAAAAATTTGGAGGTCACTGAGAACGTTTTACGTCACAGGGTGGGCGGGGGCCCCCTCGTGCCAAATATGGAAAATTGCAATTGGTAATTTAGGTATGTTATCCTTGTCGTAGAAGCTTCCGGTTTTCGCCATTCTACCACTTACGACATACTCTAATGGATTCCGCAATAAAAAATGGGGGTGATTTTGGACCGGAGTTCCCCTTTAACCAGCATGAAATCAAACTTCAACAGTGGGTGTACGTAGATGGCCAGTGCTTCACGACCAGTGCACCGTTAACTCGCTGGTTCTAAGAAATCGCGAAAATTGACACAATCCATTGGGCGGTTTACTGTATTATAGTCTAAGCACAGTTGAGTCGCTGCATATCATCAGTATCATCAGTACGTTGTACTTGGCTTAACTCCTAGCCTGTTCGTTCTTCAGTGCTCCGCTCTTTGTTCTTCCATGCTTTCGGACAGCACTGCATCCCTGTACACTTTGTAAAGGCACATATTATTATGCTCTACAACCAAGCCATGTTGGGCAGCCTGCGTGGTGAAACAATGTCAATGAGCACTGCAGAGTGACAGAGTGCATGTAGTCTGGCGCCCCACAGTGTTGCTGGGCGTATTCAGATAATGATTGTAACTGAGCTGAGATACCAAGCACACTGACTGACTGACTGACTGACAGACTGTACCCACTCCAAAGACCTGAGACTGAGACTGAGTGGTGAGATATGGCCATAAGCTACCATAGTACCAACCCCTAATAATAGTAGGTAGCCTATAGTATTAATTTTTAGAAAAGAAAAGAGAAAAGAAAAGGGACCAAGGAACTACAAGTTACGCTATAATGTCCGCTAACACCACCCGTTACTAAGGAATCAGACACTGACCGACAGTACTGACGTTCCTGTTGAACTAACTCAGTAACTGGCTAACACCTCTAGCACATCTTGGATTCGCACTCCAACAGCCTTCCAACTTACTAGTACTGAATACTAGTTACTTGGAAGGTTTAAGACTAGTACATGTATTCCATTCCTAGTATAGTGTTACTGGTATGACTGTCATCATGGCTATGCCTCATGGTGCAGTGCAGACCAGGGAGTGGTACTATAGCCTAGGACTCCCTGGTGCAGACCAATAGTGCAATACTGGCAATAGTATTAGTAACTCACTGCGATGCGTATTGACATGTGACTTCCAATCCAAGTCATTGTATGCGTTGGCTTGGCTGGCACTGCGCTGCACTGCACTGCCTGTCAGTGTCTGTCCATGATCTGCTGCTGCAGGGACCAGGGTGGTCACTACCACGCACCAACAGACGTACAGATTCTGTCAAAACTCAATGGTCCTGCACTGCATTCTGCAGTCCAGACCTGGCACTGGCAGGCCGCCGAGCGATCCGGTCAAAGAGTGAAAGACGCGTAGGTGGCCATACTCGGCAAAGGCATAGGCATAGTATGCCGTAGTTTCTCTGTCGCGTAAAAATGTTGGTGCTGCCGCGTTGCTGTACACCATGGTACACATTGGCATTGCGGAGGACGACTGTATCACCACCAGCCTCTAGCTGTGGCGGCTTGGCCACAAACTCTGTCACTCACTGTCACTCAGCGCCGTTGTCGTCAGCCGCCAGGGGCGCTAGCTGGTGAGTTGACAGCCTGTGTCTTGCACCACGTTGTCGCTTGCTGGATACCTGTACTATACTCAGTAGATCTACTAGTGGATCTACTAGTTTTAGTGGTAGATGACAGTAGATTTAGTACGATGTGCGCAACATTTGCCGAGTGGGTTTCCACCCTCGACGGTTCATTCGCCTGCACGATACAACCAAACGTTTCTTCCAGCCATTTTTGAGGCGAGCTCGGACTGTCAAGGTCTAGCCACTCGAGGGCTGTTACACACTGCCGAATGCCTAAGCGAAAAGGCTAGGTGCGTGTGCAGGCCGGACTTCCCGCCAGCGCGCTCCACCTAGCCAACGCAGAAACCGACAAACAAGTGTACCGCGACTGTCCGTGATGTACGGAGTTGGTACAGGTAGGAAACTAGAAGTGTTCATAGATAATAATAATTATTTTGGTGAAGCCTGCAACAGCACCATACCAGCAGCAGGTCACGCTAGCCAAAAGCCGTAGGGAGATGGTCTATGGTCCACGATTATGAATCGGGGCTGACAAGTCTGTACGGTACCGGTGACGCTGATAGGGTAACGCTGAGGTACTGCTGCTAGTGCAAGTGCTGCAGCTGCTTCTGCTTCTGCCAGTTCTGGTGCGACTCGATTCTATTGGTACCAGTGATCACCCACAGCTGGTACTGTATATGAACAGAATAATCTGCCTTTGTGGAGCAGATCTTTGTGGGGAACTGGAAGGCCAGAAAGCAGACAACGAAGTGTTGTGCACTAGAAATTTGTATGCCCTTCTAACCGAAAGCACGGCGACTTGTTTGGCGGGTCTGATGGTTGCAAGCTCCTCACATTAGTCATTGGTAATCAACAGAAGTCATTGCCGGAAATCTCAGAGAGAACCACGTGGCAATCGTACTTCGTGCATGATTGTACGAAAATCCGAATACGATTCCACGTTCATACTGGACTTGCAAGGCTGAGACAAAATCCGTAGCTGGTCGCCGGACTTGCCCTGCACTTCGCTGCTAGCGCTCTCCAGCACGGGTGCAAAAGGTCGAGTGGTGTAGCAGCAGCCATGGCGCACCTGCGCATCATCTCCCTGCTGTTGTTGGCGACCGTGTTGCTGCAAGTGTCTCAATGGTCAAGTGCAGCGGAAGTCGGGCTTCTCAAGAGGTCGCCGGAAAGAATTTCTGTACACGGTGAGTTTTTGCTGCTGTTTTCTCCTCATCAATGGTGTGTTCCGCATAGTGATTGTACGAGTACGAGTGCCAATACATCTGCAGCGCCTGTTGGATTTGCAACGTGCCTTTGAATCGCTCAGGCACAAGCTGCAAAACACTAGTCATACCCAATCCGGCCTGCGATCATGCTGAGTTTCTGTTGTGCCAGGAATGCTGGGTAATTATTTACGAGTGAGTATTTCTTGGAGAGTTGGAGAGGTGTTACACACAATGACTGTGCGCGCATGTATTCTGCCGGCTTGTAGATGAAGCGGTTTTAGTGTCGTTTCCAAGTGTTCTAAAAGTCTTGGCCTGGTGTAGATCATTCCTCCCTGCGTGAAACGACTATCTCTCCGACCATCTGTACAAGTACAAGTACTGTAACGTGTTTGCTTCAGTTGTAGATCTAGTGGTACTGTCGCTTACCGCTCTAGGAAGGAGATGAGGGGGATGTGTAGCAGTTCGTTTGCTCCCTCCACGCAAACTCGGCTGTGGTTTTCGAATCTTGTTGGAATGTAGTTCTCAGTCCCGCAGGGCACATATGTTTTGCGCTGTCGGTAGCGGCTAGTACAATCATGATGTGTTTCTGCAACGCTGTACCTTGTTAGCGGTTCGTAGTGACAAACCCGTTGCGCCTGGTCGTGTATTTCATTGAGTTCGCAAGTCATACTTGTGACTGTGTACATGTGGTGGAGTAACTCCGGTATGTGCCGATGCGCGCAGTTATTTGCTCCGGGAGCGCGTGATCAGACGCGGAGTTTCTTTCCTCTTCGTGTTTTCCGTTTGGGATTGTTGCGATGTTTTGGTCGTAAATGTTGCCTACTTTGTCGCACAAACAACCGATGCCGTTGTGCTCGGGGATTTCGCTGAGTAGAGGCCTGAATGAAAAAAAATACCCAGCGATCGTCACAGGTGTACGGCTCGACACCACTCGCAGTTGTGCAGACGTGTTGTACCGACATTTCGGTTCACTAATACTTTTATTCATGTTTGGGCTGAAGGACGCCGATCGTGAAGCACTGCTTCTGCGTTATCAGCGGGGAGCTAGCTGTCACTGCTGTGTGTGCTATTGAATGTGGAATCCTGACACACCGTACCTGGTGTCCGTTTGTCTGCGTAGGACGGGAGATATCCGGGCGATGGTGCATGTTTATCCATTCATACTTACACACAAGTGATAGATTGCATAGCCTTCAAGCGAACAAAGACTAAGTGTTCGGAAGTCAGGCCGAAACTTGGGAAAGACTGCAGAAAGAAAGAGAGAATGTAGCCAGCAGTATAATACTACTAGTACTAGTAGTAGATGAAAAACTCTGTCATAGTGGAATTTGTTAGATAGTAGAGTTCAACACGAAAGCAGCGCACTCACTGAACAGTGCAATGACGTTGACAGGCGATCTACATTGCAGGTCATTGCAGGTCAAGGGCGTAGGTAGCACATTTAGATAGAGTGATGTAGCGTGGGTATGTTCCTTCTGCTCTCAACAACTAAGTGATAACAATGTGTTGCTGGGGGAGTGTTGTCGGCTTTACCTCCAGGGAAAGAATGCTAAACTGAGTCTGCATTGCACATTATGGAACTCCGAATGCTAACGCTAACGGAGAGGTGGGGGTGGGGGGGGGCATGGTGCAGTGAAAACATCAGCCAATGTCCGTCGCTAGTTGATACCGTGACTGTTGTACAAGATGTTCAGTATTGAGCCAGCAGAGTGAGGAAGCAGGCATGTAGCATTCTTGATGAGATGTTGACATGTTGTAGTAGAGAAGTGCAAGGTGTTTGCAAACTGTGGTAGATCCATCACTCGCTCTGACTCAACCATTACTACATTGTAGCACCAAGGCCAGGCAGGGTGTGTAATGCAGAGCTGGTGAGTTACTTGTACAGTCAGTGTACTGCTATGCATTCTGTGTTTGTGTTTTAGACCTACTTGTATTGGGAGAAATACTTTAAAATCCAGAGTGTGGTTGACTGGTGCATGACCACATTGGCAACGTGGCCACTCCAGCGCATAACCACAATGCTACCACTGCTACTTGTTAGTACTTCTGTACATTCCTGCTGGTGACCCGTGGTGTTATTAGGAGAGAACTAGGTAGCCATCCCAGTGATATGTTTAGCAGACTGGTATGTGCATTTACTGCCTGCACAAGTGTAGTGTGTGTGTGTGTGTGTGTGTGTGTGTGTGTGTGTGTGTGTGTGTGTGTGTGTGTGTGTGTGTGTGTGTGTGTGTGTGTGTGTGTGTGTGTGTGTGTGTGTGTGTGTGTGTGTGTGTGTGTGTGTGTGTGTGTGTGTGTGTGTGTGTGTGTGTGTGTGTGTGTGTGTGTGTGTGTGTGTGTGTGTGTGTGTGTGTGTGTGTGTGTGTGTGTGTGTGTGTGTGTGTGTGTGTGTGTGTGTGTGTGTGTGTGTGTGTGTGTGTGTGTGTGTGTGTGTGTGTGTGTGTGTGTGTGTGTGTGTGTGTGTGTGTGTGTGTGTGTGTGTGTGTGTGTGTGTGTGTGTGTGTGTGTGTGTGTGTGTGTGTGTGTGTGTGTGTGTGTGTGTGTGTGTGTGTGTGTGTGTGTGTGTGTGTGTGTGTGTGTGTGTGTGTGTGTGTGTGTGTGTGTGTGTGTGTGTGTGTGTGTGTGTGTGTGTGTGTGTGTGTGTGTGTGTGTGTGTGTGTGTGTGTGTGTGTGTGTGTGTGTGTGTGTGTGTGTGTGTGTGTGTGTGTGTGTGTGTGTGTGTGTGTGTGTGTGTGTGTGTGTGTGTGTGTGTGTGTGTGTGTGTGTGTGTGTGTGTGTGTGTGTGTGTGTGTGTGTGTGTGTGTGTGTGTGTGTGTGTGTGTGTGTGTGTGTGTGTGTGTGTGTGTGTGTGTGTGTGTGTGTGTGTGTGTGTATAGGCAGTGTACTGAGTTGTATGTGGATGTATATACAGCGCGTATGCAAGAGAGAGTGTGGATGTCTGAATGTTGTGTCTTCAAGTAGACCAAAGCCGTGATCACTGTGCCGTGCATACCACAAGCTGTCACTGTATCCCACTGGGACTGAGGCGTAAATGCGAGCGGATTGCAAGATCTGATTTCTGGCCATGATGGCTGACCATGAACTTGTTTCATCAGTGCCCATATCACTGACACCAGTATATTCTGAACAACAGAAATAGGAACCGTTCAACGTGATGTTCTACTCTCCCGTTGGCTGAAATTGTCGGTCCATTGCTTTTAGTTGAGGTATGAAGGTGATAGCCCCTTGCAAAATACCAATATAACTTCCAATTGCCGTTAGGGCAGTAAATACGTGACTTGCTGGCCTGAAATTTGCCACGAAAACTAATTGCTCGATTGAATAGTCGATTATACTGCCTGAGCTTGGTACGGTGCCTAGTGGAATTTCTTGGCTCCGGTTCATGGGAGAGTAAGCCGTAGGAGTATGCCTCTGGTAGTTACTCCGCTGCCAAAGGGCACAACATCATTGCCAAAAGGCTATTGCTATTGCAGTGCTCAAGCTGTAGCCTGTGGCTGGGTAGAATAACAGGCCAATAGGTTCAGTGGTGTCCATGATCAGTTCAGTGTGTATGGAGCACTTAGTCGCTTCACCATAATGCTGCGTATGACAAGGCCGAGGCCATGGCATATTGAGTAACTGTGTACTGTCAAGATTCCACTGCAGCCATGCACAAACCACTGCTCACAGAAAAAATGTGCTCTGCTGCCTCAGATAGGCCTTGGTGGTGCTGATACATGGCTGGGTGCTCTCCGTACGGCCACTGTACGCCCTGCACAGTACCACGCTCATGGATGCCAAAAGCCATCCATGGATGGACAGTTGCATGCTGATGGATGCCAGAAGGCCAGCCATGGATGCACAGTAGCCAGCCATGGATGCACAGTAGCCAGCCATGGATGCACATCTGCATGCATGGGCATGTGATGCCTAAGAAGAACTTATCCAATGAAACAATGATACCAGAATAGTAACTGTTGTTCTTGTGACATATGCGTGGTTTGCAAGGGAATTCTCTGAGGATTTCAGAGGAAGTTGTGATGGTATCCTTGTGCCTACTGTATCTGTGCATCGCAAGTGCAAAGAATATGAACTACAGTAGAGGTCAATAGTGACTGCCAGGAACTTACCTGTCTATGCACAGATGTGGCTGACTATGTATTGATGTTGCTATCTATGCATAGACGTGGCTATTTATGCATAGGCGCAAGCTAAAACCCAGTCTACATGTAGCCGGGCATGTGGAGAGTAGGAATAGCTGTGAGCCTGACTCTGCCTGCAGGCCGAATGAGGCGTAGAAATGGAAGCAGTAAAATGCAGCCAGGTGTGAAAATCCCGGATTGTGACTGGGCAGTGTGCTTGGCGCCAGTCTAGCTGTATACCTACAGTGTACATGTCTGTATGCTGTTCATGTTTAGATCGCAGTATAGCCAGCCATAGCCCAATAGCATTCATGTAAGGATGATGCAGCCTGTTCAAAATTCGAATCGAAAATAGATGACTAAGGACTGGTGAGCTTGAATGCGGCTGGGTGATTATGATCAGAATTGTCTCCCCAGGGTATCTCCCTCCCTGTCGTGAGACTGCGGGGTACTGAAGCCATGCATGCACAGCCAACGCTTGACAGAATATCTCCAAACAGGACATGCATCAGTGGGTTTTGAGCATCACAGCTCCCATTAGTTACTGGTGTGTTTGTGTGTTATTGTCATTGAGAGGTAGCTGGCACAAGGATTAGCTTGTCATGTGTGCATGTTATATGCCAGGCAGCAGTCTTGGCAAAGTTCTGGAGCACTGTGGAGATATCTCAGGCAGTATCAGCATTCATGATTGCACTTCATAGATGGTGCCAACCTGCATCAATGCTGGCTACAGCACTCCCCATGTCATCCACAGTGTCTACTATTGAGTGCACTGGAAGTGACTTGACTGTCTAAGACCAGTATCAATATGACCGAACACACCTAAAGAGGGCTACGGCATAGGCTTATGACTTAGCAGAAATTGGGGGGGGGGGGGGGGGGGAGAGAGAGAGCTAATGAACTGATCAATCTTCACATAATTGACACTGGAAACTGGAAAATCATTTAGTATGTCAAATAAGTCTGAAGACTACAAAGCTGGTGTCTGTCCATTGCTAGCAACCATCTGTGTAATGGGTTGAATGTGCACACCATGCACCTTTGATCCACACCACTTTAAACACTTACTGAAGGGTTGTCGCAGCTTTACCAGGCATGGTGACTCTGAGCAACTCAAGACTTGTGTGATCTAACGCACTATTGCTGTTCAAGACAGTCAGTCGACGTGGCCAGCCACTGGGGGCTGTGATAGCCAACAAGCTACAAAGAGTTTGGGTTGCCTCGTGTGGTGTGTCACCACCACAAAGTCCCAACAGGATGTGATAATGGGATGTCCGTTGTGATGTTGGACTGTGTGATAATGGGATGTCGGACTGTGCGATAATGGGATGTCCGTTGTGATGTTGGACTGTGCAATAATGGGATGTCCGTTGTGATGTTGAACTGTAACCAACTGTTCACGGGGTGACCCGTCAGCATGTTTGTCGTGTGACTCGCGTCACTATCCTACCAGGGGTGTACAACAATGCTACCAGGGGTGTATGACAATGCTACCAGGGGTGTATGACAATGCTACCAGGGGTGTATGGCAATGCTACCAGGGGTGTATGGCAATGCTACCAGGGATGTATGACAATGTTACCAGGGGTGTATGACAATGCTACCAGGGGTGTACGTGACTACTGGTACAGTATGTTCATCCAGTCTTGACCATGTCTCACCGGGTTGAGTGTGCTGAAAACTGGGCCAGCCAGCTATGTACTTCAGCTGGTGGGGCACTGAGGAGGAATCTGTGGGGTTAGATAGCCGTATGCCCAGCCCAGCAGTTAGGACCTAGATGTTCCACAGAGACCACAGTCTCATTGTGGGTATTGCTCCACAGACCACAGTCTCATTGCGGGTATTGCTCTGTTTGCACCTTTGTAAGTAGCTTGTGCTATTCTGATACCAACAAGGCCCCTCTCTCGACTAGTGAAGTCAGGATTGCGGCCCATGTGGCTGTGTTGCAACTGCCAAAGCGGCTGACGGTCAGTAGTTATCTGTAGTGGGTGTAACAATACGGAGGTGCATGCTATGGCCACTGTAGGCCAGGATAAATGTCCACTGGGCAGAATGGCGATGGTGTGGGTGTTTCTGGTGAATGCTGGACCCGCCAAACGTGGCATGCAGCTGGTTATTAAAAGAGTAGAACTAATGGAATGCCATGTTGCAAGCATCCAGGTAACATGTGCTGCACGGATGATACTAGGGTGAAGAGGCAGAGCGGCTCGTTGTGATACAACCTAATTGATATAATGTCATTGTGGGAGAGTGAACAACTGAGTTAGTTTTCTCTACCGTGCTATCTTGTAAAACGATGCACTGGTGCTTGAACTCGACCAGTGCCCCCCCCCCCCCTCCCTCCCTCTATTCACCTTAGCATGGTTGCTTGCAGGGGTACAGTCAGACCTCGCTTAACCGCACACATCCGTTTTCCACAAAAATATCCGGATAGGCGAGGGAACCGGATAATCGAACACACACATTGTATGTATGCATGGCATATGCTGTAAATCCGTAACCAGTGATTTTCTTCCGGATGGCGAGGTATCCGGATAAAAGAGGACCGGATAAGCGAGGTCTGACTGTAGTACCCCGCAATAGTGCAAACCAGAGCAGTGTATGTCTGATGTTGACCTCTAGCATTCGCTGCACCCTCTGTCTGGATCTATATGGGCATATGTGGGTAGATCTACAAAGACTGTGTCTGGTTGGTTGATGAAGGGGTCAGTATCAGCGGTTCAGGTTTAGCTGTCCAAGGGCCGACAGCCAATCTGTCACATGCATGTACAGTTATTCATTGCTCAAACGGCTCAGTCCTTTGGGAGCTAGCGTCCCTGTTGATACCACTCATACTAAAGCAGTCCTGGTAGGCTAGAGATGCTAGAGAAGCTTCAGGTCCATACACAGTCAGGTACAGGGTTTTCTTGGGCAATCCATGACTGGCTCTCAAGGCTGTCTGACACGTGTATCTTGGTAATCCGGAATTCTCCAGAAAGCATGATGCCTTTTAGAGGCGCTGCTGTTGCGACTGCGACTGTATCAGTACAAACTGAGCAGCTGGGGTGTGAGCGGACATCACTGCCTGGAGCGTGAACAGCCGCAGTTTTCTGGCATGCTTTGCGAAGCGGACGTCAGCTCTCTGGTGGCGGGAAGGATTGGTGCCAAGTGCTTTGAATGACTAGCATAGTAGTCGCACAGTTGTGTAAACAGCACTAGACGTATTCTCCAACCTGTTGACAGCTTTATGGTTGGTGAGTGACAGGTTGACACAAGGCGTACAGATTGAGATGTGTTGTAGCTCTATCCGGCATACCCAAAGTGTAGCTCAGGGCACTGCTGATAAAGACTGTACAGACTGAGCTAGTGCTAGTGCTAGTGCTCTACTCTAGCACTAGCTCGTGATGTCTCCACTATGCACTGTACCTGAGGTCACTGAATGACGGTCACGTCTTGTGATTAGTTTGCCGCTGCTGCCACTGTATCATGCAGAACCAGCAGTAGCAGCAGCAGCAGCACATGAGCGACCCCTCAACTGGCACCACGCTGATAGATGTAGGTACAGCTACAGCTACTTGTGCAATGTGTTTGTAAGAGTAGCTACTGATGATCACATGTCTGCTGTGCCGACCATGTACCAACATCTCTATCGCTTGTGAACCATCTGTCAGTTTTCCTAGCATGTGTGTTAGCTCATGCAGGCACAATCAGAGCGACAATTTGCTAACGAGGCCGGTGAACTCGTTGTCCACCACCAGTCCAGTCCATCCTGTGCTGTGGACTGTTGAGACTAGAGTAGGAGACAAGCAAGGGAGTTGTTGCTCAAGGGAGGTGGTGTCAGGCGGTGATGCTTCGGCAGAAATGGGCCGTCAACATGCGCTCCAGGGCTTCAGTGAGAATGTGTCACTCTCCCCTCTCTCTGTCTGTCCCAGTGGGTGGTACTGGCTTAAGCTGACGTGGAAGTCAGTGATGTCCGCTCATCTGTGCGGCCCCGCAGCAGGCGTGGGCGATCGCTGGAACAGTGGCATCGCAACTAGACACTGACTTTCCTCGTAACTGTTGATATTACAGAGTCAGTAGTTTGACCAACCAACATGCACTGGCCTTGACAAGCGTGCTTTTTACCAGCGAGAACTTCAATACATGCTGGCTATGTTGCGCCTGATCTTCTGCCATTGGCATTGGTGTGCCCGGTGTTGCGAGGAATTAATGGCACAACGTGCTGTGAGAGATAGTGGCATATATGTCGGGCTACATGTATTTATGTATAGCACAGTGTTCCCCTGTATGCTACCCCTGCATGCTGCCCTGTATTTTACCCCCGTGTACTATCTCTACATGCTACCCCTGCATTGTACTCCTGTGTACTACCTCTACATGCTACCCCTGCATGCCACCTCCGTATTTACCCCTGTGTGTTACCCCTGCATGCTACCCTGTATTGTACTCCTGTGTACTACCTCTACATGCTACTCCTGCATGCCACCTCCGTATTTACCCCTGTATACTACCCCTGTATGTTGCATGCACAAAGGAACATGGTCAAAGGAACATGGTCAGAACATCGTGATACTAACACACACCAGCAGCAAATACCAGGCACAACACACACCTCATAGACTTACTACAGTCGCTTCTTAGTTTTTAAACGATATTTTTGCAGAAACCATCATTCACGAAAATGGATGTCTAGCAGTGGTTGGATGCGAGAGCTGAATGTTTTTGTAGACCGAAGACAGTTACTGGCTGTGTTCAGTCATGTTTATAGCGGACGCTAAGGCCGGACAGATCTTACCGGAGTTCCCTTCGGGAATGGACACAATGATTTACTTTACATATTCACTGTCCCTGCAGACAAACACAGGATTGAATGAGATACAGGCTGAAGATATGACTGCGTGTCTTCGCTCCTGGGTCTTTCGCACCAAGCACTGTACTTCTCTGTCGCTTGTAATCACATGCTGTATAGGTTTGGCATCAGATCCCCATTGTCCAGAGGAGCACATCTTGGCAAAAAAATGCACTTGCTTTGGCTGTAATACTATCATACTAAGATTGCCAAGAGTAAGAAAACTCAACGTACTAGTAGCAAAGGTAAATAAGCTGCCAAGACTAAAGTGTGTAGCTCCGCATACAGGGCCTTCATCGGCGAAAACTCACATCATGTGTTCCAAGTGCGGTGTGAACTACTGTACGTACAACGAAAGCAAGCCTAGTAGTGTGCGCCGCACAGTCCGAAAATCTGCAATGATCATGCCAATGACTCGCAGAAGCCGAGTGATTTTCTGTCAGGGAGTGCTATTTTTACTACTCGTCTGGCCGCTAGAAAATGGCTGGGAACGTACAATGAGAACACTACAGCATGTGACATGAGTTTTCACTGTCGGCATACCCCATAGACAGAGTACCCAGAGCTGCACACTCGTTGTTGCTTCTCTACTCTTGGTTGTACTAATACAGATCTGTCGGGCGCCGAAGAACGGAGCGCCGAAGAACGGCCAGGCTAGAATTTTACCAAGCACCGCATATCAATGTACACACGAAGACTCAACTGCGCATTGACTGTAATACATGAAAATAAGAACGGTCTAGGCTAGGAGGCTGACCCCCCAGTTCTTTGGTTTAGGCTAGGAGGCTGACCCCCCAGTTCTTTGGTTTAGGCTAGGAGGCTGACCCCCAAGTTCTTTGGTTTAGGCTAGGAGGCTGACCCCCCAGTTCTTTGGTTTAGGCTAGGAGGCTGACCCCCCAGTTCTTTGGTTTAGGCTAGGAGGCTGACCCCCCAGTTCTTTGGTTTAGGCTAGGAGGCTGACCCCCCAGTTCTTTGGTTTAGGCTAGGAGGCTGACCCCCCAGTTCTTTGGTTTAGGTTAGGAGGCTGACCCCTCAGTTCTTTGGTTTAGGTTAGGAGGCTGACCCCCAGTTCTTTGGTTTAGGCTAGGAGGCTGACCCCTCAGTTCTTTGGTTTAGGTTAGGAGGCTGACCCCCAGTTCTTTGGTTTAGGCTAGGAGGCTGACCCCTCAGTTCTTTGGTTTAGGCTAGGAGGCTGACCCCCAGTTCTTTGGTTTAGGCTAGGAGGCTGACCCCCAGTTCTTTGGTTTAGGCTAGGAGGCTGACCCCCAGTTCTTTGGTTTAGGCTAGGAGGCTGACCCCCAGTTCTTTGGTTTAGGTTAGGAGGCTGACCCCCAGTTCTTTGGTTTAGGGTAGGAGGCTGACCCCCAGTTCTTTGGTTTAGGTTAGGAGGCTGACCCCCAGTTCTTTGGTTTAGGTTAGGAGGCTGACCCCTCAGTTCTTTGGTTTAGGCTAGGAGGCTGACCCCTCAGTTCTTTGGTTTAGGTTAGGAGGCTGACCCTCAGTTCTTTGGTTTAGGTTAAGAGGCTGACCCCCAGTTCTTCGGCGACCAGCAGTACTGTAGAAACTTAGAGGGAGTGGCGTGCGGGGGTTGACCAAGGCTCCGCATAATTATGAACTCCATATCATGTGCTCACTCTTGCCGTTCTGGCTTATCTGTGTCTCTGGCATTGCTTGTATGTACTACCTCTGCAGATTGGGAGGAATGGAGAGACAGTGCACATTCCCGGCAGAGACGCCAAGCTCTTAGCGGTACTGCTGACACAGTAGCCACGACTGCTCAGAATAACCAATGCTCGAAGGTTGTCTACCGCGATACTAACACCCTGTTGGTAGTTATGGCACGGCAGCATACGGTGAGTGCCGTGGCTGCTCGGAGGAGTGTGCTACCTGCTCAGATCGTACAGCGTGTACATCGTGTAAAAGCAATCGGCTCCTACAAGGTAATGCATGCCAGGACAAGTGCTCTAATGGATACGTTCTGCTACAGCGCAACGTAGGTTCCAGTGTGAGTGTTCGACTTGTCGACAGTGCTACGTTCAACATGGCTACACTGTCAGCTCAGCAAGGACGACTGGAAGTTCGAGATGAGAATGGAAATTGGGGAACTGTTTGCAACAAGAGCTTTACTTTGACATCTGCTAATGTGGTGTGCCAACAGCTAGGTCTCGGCATGGCTTCAGCGCTCACAAGTGGACGGTACGCAATAGCAAAACGTGACGCGCCCATAAATCTGGGCTATGTTAAATGCACTGGTCAGGAGAGTTCCATATTTGAATGTCCACTTAAGCGTCGTCAAGACACGCTGTGCACTCACTATGAAGATGTCGAAATTCAATGTGCTGGTCCAGACACTAGCAGATCATGTGTTGTACCGAACTGTCCACGTGGATTCTACCTAGCTCAAGACAAGAATAGTGACATGACTATTTGCCAAGCATGTGATACTGGCTGTGCAAGTTGCACTGCTACATCTACTAACTGTTTGGAGTGTCCATTTGGGCGGTTTCGCAAGCCAACGGGGACAAACGGCTCAATCTGCGTAGCCACCTGCGGAAACGGCTTCTATGGGAATACTGTCAGCAAGCGTTGTCTACCCTGTGCTCAGTCTTGTAAGACTTGTGCTAACGGTGGAAACAGCAATGTGTGCACCAGCTGTGCAAGTCAACAATTCTTGAAGGATGGTAGTTGTGTGGCATCATGTCCTGATTGGGAGATTCGACCCACTACTCGACTACTGAACTCCACAGCGACACGGCTAAAGGGTCTCATCGAAGTCTATTACCAGGGTGTATGGGGACCCATTTGTCGTGACAAATTTACAACGGTGGATGCCAACGTTGTATGTCGCTCTTTGGGCCTGGGACGTTCTCTACGAAGTACGTACCGCAGCTCATCGTATGCTGGAAGCAATATCCCTGCTCGGTCTGGCGATACCATGCTGGACGAAGTGGCATGTATCGGCAATGAGACGGATGTCCGATCATGCTCTCACGACGGATTTCGGACGCATAACTGCCTTCCCTCGGAAGATGTCGTAATCCAATGTTCTGGACCGTATGTACCTCCCAGTGAGCTTATTCAGTGTGTCAAGCAATGCCCAGATGGAACATTTCAGGAACGGCTAGACAAACTCTGCATTGCTTGTTCAGCTGATTGCCTCGGTTGCCGAGATCATGCTAGTGTGTGCACGAGCTGCAGACGAGGGAAATACCTAATTGGTACGTCGTGTGTCACGGACTGCCCCAGTCACATGTTTGCCAATACACTGACGGGAATGTGTACACGGTGCTCGTTGAATTGTGAAACATGTGGAGATGGACAACGGAACAACACGTGCACAAGCTGTAAAGATTCCAAGCTGCTGAGTGGCACATCGTGTGTACAAGCTTGTCCGCCACCAACTCTGGCACTGAACGGTCGCTGTGTAACAAAGTGTCAAGATGGCTACTATCCAGATATCCAGGAGCAGACCTGCCTAAAATGTACCTCCAACTGCACGCTGTGTACTAGCCAAGCACAATGTACAAGATGTGCACTGCCATATGCGGAACAAAACGGTCAATGCGTACTGCAATGCTCGCCAGGCAGAGGAGCCGAAGACGTTGTTCCCACGAATTCTCTTGTTCGACTTGCCGGCGGTACCTCCGACCAAGGTAGAGTGGAAGTCTATTTTGGTTCTCGCTGGGGAACCGTATGCGATGACTACTGGAGTATAACCAATGCGAGAGTGGTGTGCAGACAGCTAGGTTTCAACAGGGTCGTCAGATCACGCATTTCGTTATCCGCTAATAACATTCAACCAGCACACAACGATGACCCGATATGGATGGACAATGTTCAATGTCAAGACAGTGATGCTTCTCTATTCAACTGCTCTCACCACGGCTGGGGAAGGACAGATTGCTCGCACTCGGAAGATGTAGCCATTCAGTGCGGCGGCAGTTCAGCTAAGCGCTGTGTGAGCGTCTGCTCCGACGGACTGTACGGAACTCCATTGAGCACATGTAAGCGATGCTCTGGTAACTGTAGAACCTGCATAAATACGGCATCAACATGCACTGGTTGTAATACAGAGACATTCCTGTACAATTCCGAGTGCATCACACAATGTCCACGGGGATTTTTCAAGGACTACAGGCTCCAAAAATGCTCATCGTGTGATGGCAGCTGCTTATCATGTGCTTCCAGCGCCAGTTCCTGCACCAGTTGCCACCCGGGATACTATCTTGAAAACAACACCTGCACAGCACAATGTGGTCCCCAACGCTTTGCACTCGACTACAAAGCATCTGTACGACTGGTCAATGGCAAAACTCCACTGGAAGGCCGTGTGGAAATGTTTCATATGGGCAAGTGGGGATTCGTTTGTGATGACTACTGGTCGCTAGCCGATGGTGAGGTGCTGTGCCGGCAGCTGAACTATGGCCCAGTTATCGCTGTATTCTTTCGCAGCTACTTTGGTAGCAACGATACGCAGTCAATTGTACTGGATGACGTACGATGTACGGGAAATGAGACTCGTCTAGAGGACTGTGCTAGCCGCACACCCGGAACTCATAACTGCTACCTCTCAGAAGTTGCCGGTGTACAATGCGCTGGACCCAATTCAGCACGTCGATGTGTTGACCAGTGTCCCACTAACTACCGTGGTGTGCCCGGTGGGGTTTGCCAGCGATGTGACTTCTCTTGTGCGGACTGTGTCAGCAACGCTCCTACCACATGTACACAATGCTACGATGGATTCTTTCTAGAGGTCAGGGTCTGTAGTGTGTTGTTAATGCTATTGCTGCTGAGGCTGCTGTTTTTGGGGCTGTATTCACTGCATTTTGTATTGTCGGTGGTGGCTGGGGTAGTGTTTGTGCATGGCCGTTGTTGGTGAATGGTCGGTGTTGTGTGGTTGTGCACACCCTATACGCTATATCAGGCTTGTACTTCAAGATGCTTGCTCTTCTCTGAATTTGTCTTCCGTATTCTACTTTTCTCTGTCTTTCTGTGTCTCTGTCTCTTTCCCTGTGTGTCTCTCTCACTCTCTCACTCTCTCTCTCTCTCACTCTCTCTCACACTCTCTCTCTCTCGGCATCACTCTCTCTCTCTCTCTCTCTCTCTCTCTCTCTCTCTCTCTCTCTCTTCTCTCTCTTTCTCTTTCTCTCTCTTTCTCTCTCTCTCTCTCTCTCTCTCTCTCTCTCTCTCTCTCTCTCTCTCTCTCTCTCTCTCTCTCTCTCTCTCTCTCTCTCTCTCTCTCTCTCTCTCTCTCTCTCTCTCTCTCTCTCTCTCTCTCGTTGTTTTCTACTTCAGGGAGGCAAGTGCAAGGCAGCATGCAGCTCCAACTTCTACAATGTCAGTGCTGTGTGCAATCAATGCCATTCATCATGCAGCAAGTGTAGTGGTCCAGCTGCAACAGACTGCACTGATTGTCCGAAACGTAAGTGAAGATGACATGCTTCTATTCAGAGTGAAGTCTGCCATTTGGTAGACTGCGATTCTAATCCAGAATGCTTTGTGGGAATCCATTTGCAGTGCCACTTAATTGTCTGCATGTTTGTACGTGTCCACTGGACATACATACATGTATGTTTGTGTTGCAACATAGGGGCATTAGTCTGTTGCATGACATTTCAATGTGTGGAATGTGTTGTCATGGCTACTACCATGGTCTCTCTGGCAATATCATACAGGTCAACCCTCCTGGTTTCCCGGGAAATCGACAATACTCCTGGGGTCCCGGTGATTTCAAGCGGACTCCCGGGAAAATCACATTTTTGCTTGATCCAGTTTGTTCCTGAAAACTCCAGGGACTTGCCTTCAATGTCCCGGTTCTTTTTTCAAAAATATGTACAGTGCGCACTCGCACTGCGAACTGTGCAGGGCATTTTCAAGACCTGACCAGCCTACAAATTGTAGCCGGCATGATCTGCACCAACAGGCGTGCTAGGCATGCGACTGATCGAAGTGCACTGCGTGGTTGAACTGTGCTGTATGCAGAGTATGTGCTGCCAAACTTTTTTTGGCGGGAAAAGCTCTTTTCACTGGTTTTTGTGCCATCCAGGGATTTTTTTATAAAAAAAGAAATCAAGGGATTCTGCTTGTCTTGTCAAGGGATTGAGATTTTAGCGGTTGGCCAGTATGCAATATCTGTTCTGGACTTGTGCATTGACAGTTTGCTTGTGTGTGTGTGTGTGTGTGTGTTCTTCGTATTCATCTTCTTCAGCCAAGTATTTGTCGGGAGGTCGCTGTCAAGACGCTTGCACTGGCTATACACTGCATAAGGAGATGTCGCAGGGTATTCGACTGGCCAATGGCACGGCTCGATCTGGTCGTGTTGAAGTCTACAACTCCAACACCGGGCAATGGGGTACAGTTTGCGATGACCAGTGGACACTTCATGATGCTACTGTTGTTTGTCGTCAACTGGGCCTTGGTCCACCCGTTGCTACAATCAACCAACACAACAGATCACGCACTACAACATACTACAACCAGATCACAAACCTCTCCATTCCTATCGTGCTGGATGACCTTCACTGTAAGGGCTCAGAACCAACCTTGTTCGACTGCAATCATGCTGGAGTGAACAGTCATAACTGCCATCATAGAGAGGATGCTGGTGTTATCTGCTCACCACCGCTAGTGTCTGCGCCTATCTGTCTGCCTACTTGTGACACTTCGCAGGGATACCGTGTGAAAGATGCGGTAGCACGTACATGTGAAAAGTGTGCAGCGACATGTAAACGCTGCAGCACGGGAAGTGCCACCGTATGCGAAGAATGCATCGAGGGAAGATTCCTGAGTGCGTCTGAAAGTGGGCAGTGTGAAATCAAATGTGAAGATGGTTTCCATGGTGACACAACTGACGGTACATGCCAGCCATGTAATGAGAAATGTGATGGCTGTTTCAATGGAGCACGTGATGATATCTGTATTCGCTGTAATACCACACTGGACTTGGTCCTGGATGGCACACAATGTGTATCAGCTTGTCCAGCCGGAAAACGACCAGTGCGCGAAACCTACCAGAAGAATTTAACAAACATCCGCCTACAAGGCACTCAGCAAGTGCTACAACTCTACATCAACTCTAAATGGATTCCGTTCTGCTCTAGCAGAGGAGAGTGGGATCGCTACGCAGCCAGCGTTGTGTGCAGGCAGCTCGGCATGGGTTTACCAACACGATACTCCACGTCTCTTGTTCGCGCATTCAACCAGCTTCATGTGAACTTTCTGCGCTGTCTCGGTACAGAAGCCAACATATTTGAATGCCAGATGCAAACCAAAGCCTCTGTCTACAGTTGCTATCAGGCATCTGTACAGTGCAACGCATCTCTTGAGGCATACGATGAGGAAGTGTGCACAACTGTTAACGATAAACCATGCTCGAATGGATTATGCGAAGCAGCAGCTGGATGCTTCAACACTACTAAGATCGCCGGCTATAAATCAGCGTGCTGGGAGTGCCCGAAAAACTATGTGGGAGATGGACAAGACTGTAGAAGTAAGGATGAGATCATAGCGTATGCCTTAGAGGGTGAAGGGGGTGAGGTTGGGGGCGGGGGCAAGGGACTTAGATCATAGCGTATGGCTGGGGGGAGGGGGGGGGAGGGGTGAGGGACGTATGGCATTGTATTATGCTGGCCAGACCTGCCACAATCTTCACTTGCAACACAGCCATTGGTCCGAGGCAACTGCACCTTGGTGATTGTGAGATTCCTTTGCCTGTGGTCACTATCTGTGCTGCTATGGTGTACAGTCTACTCGCGATAAGTCACACACTTTCAAGTCGTGCACTCGCGATAAGTAAAGCACGCACTTTTAAGTCGCTCACTCGCAATAATTCCCGCACTTTTTTCCTATTTAGACGGCATATACTTTTGTATATGTATGCAAAAGCGTAAGTCACGCGCTCGCGATAAGTCACGGATTTTTGTCTTCAAGATCGGGTGCGCGACTCATCGAGAGTAGACTGGACTGTGTACAGCTTCACTGCCCAACCTGGCGTGCATGCTATCGACCATTGGGTGACCAGCCGCGCTTGCTAAGAACCGTATTCATCACTGGGTTTATAGAATAAATATGTTGGCGTCAGTGAGTCCACCCAGTACATATTTTCATTTTTTCTACTTGAGAACACGTGGTAAATTTAGGGAATGTTTTTGTATTTTTGACTTGCAGCTTATGCCCTTGAGCCACACAAACTGGTGTTGACACCACGCAACCGATCAGCTGTGGTGAACCAGACAGCAGCGGTTGTACTGTCCTGTGGTGCAAATGCAAGCAGTATAATCAACTGGTGAGTTTTGTTTTCTAGCCACCTGTATGGAGTGTGTGTGTGTAGGGGAGGGGGGGGGGGGGAGTAGCGGGAGAGACTCGCATGTGTGGGCGCCCACATACACACACGCGCGCGCGCGCGTGCGCCCGCACAGACGTACACACACGAGTGGAAAAGGTGTGTGAGGGAGCTGGTTGTATGCGCAAAAAACCCATCTGACATGTCCTTGTTGCAATTTATGCTGTGTAGCTAAATTCTTGCCAGAATGCCATACTAGTTCTTCGGCAACGGACTGAAATACAGGTTTTATTCACGACTTAAGACCACGGCTATTGTTACTACTGCACCTGTCATTGTCTGCTTGCTGTTGCTGTGTTCATTGTCTTCTTGCTGTTGCTGTGTTCATTGTCTTCTTGCTGTTGCTGTGTTCATTGTCTTCTTGCTGTTGCTGTGTTCATTGTCTTCTTGCTGCCAGGTTCCATGAAACACGCAGACTAAACCTACTGCCGGTGCAGACTACCACCTTGGATTACATCCGTCCTCGGTTCACCTACAAGCTGAGCGCTACTGGATCTCTGTTACTGGGACGTATACAGCTGTCCATGCAGGGAAAATATCAATGTTTCTCCAAGACCACACAGCTAAAACTATCAGCAAGCGCCTATGTGAATGTGCTCAGTCCAAGTATGTACCTTTCATATTCCTTTATGTCTGGCTAGTGTAGGCATTGGTGATCACTCACTAGAACATCGGGAACTAAACTGCATCAGTGAGCGGGTGATCATAGCATCATGTGGGATGTACTCAGTCACAAACACTGGAGGTGTGACTTGCACCTAGAGACAAGTAGTGCTTGCTCTCGCGTGCGCGCGCGTGTGTGTGTGTGTGTGTGTGTGTGTGTGTGTGTGCATGTGTGCGCACGCATTTGTGAGTTTGTGTGTGTGCAAGTGTGTCACTTGACAATGCTCTCAGGCCTTGACTGCAAACTAGCAAGTGTGTGTTTATGGTGCACTGCAGACCATTGCATGTCCACATACAATGTAGATTAGTGCTGCTGTGACAGTACCACTATGGGTATATACATCAGCAGAGCTGTAGGTGTGGGTAGCAAGTGATGTGTGCTATCCCCGTCACAGGTGTTGCATCATTTTGGTTGGCTCGGTTATTTTTGCAACATTTGCTAATGCTGGAAACCGCCCAATATTCGTGTCGCCAATTTTTCGCGATCTCTCAGAACCAGCGAGTTTGCGATGGCAAATGTTCGCGGAGCACTGGGGCCACACATATGCACCGACTGTTTAAGTTTGATTTCACGGTGGTTGATATTCGCGTTATTCTCTTCTCGCTAAATTGGCAAACATGAATACGCCGCAAACGCTAGGCAGTTTACGGTAGTTGAAAATGACTGCTTCTTCATATTGTGTGTGTGTGTGCCTTCTTCAGTTCCCATTGCTATTCGCCCGTTTAATCAAACGACTGTGGTTGCTGAAGCTGCTGAGTTTACACTGAGATGCCAGGTATGTCGACCAGTGTGTGTGTGTGGGGGGGGGGGGGGGGCGGGGCAGGGTGAAGAGTGATTTTGGTTGTATATTCGTCAGTCCGTTGGTGAACATCACATTCCTAACGCACTGCTGTAGCATCGGTGTTGTGCAGGCCCTGTGGAACCGGTCCGGTTAGTCAGGCCATGGCCGGACCAGTGTTTTGGCCAGCAATGTGTGTTTACTGCTGAGGAAATCGTGCGTATACCCTGCATATCGTACAGAAAGTATAAAGGCTAGTTGACGGCAAGACCAACCGAAAACTGCTTCCGCTGGTCCTGCTGTGGTCTTTGTGTTTGCTGCCTTGCAGGCTACTGACATATCATTGTTGTGTTCTTTGTTGTGTGTGTTGTCTTGCAGGCTACTGGTGTTCCCACTCCAACGATAACATGGTCACGTAGCAATGGGGGAGCTGTAGAAAACAACGGCGTCAAGTATACAGTGACGAATGACAGCTTGATCCTGCTCAATCCGACGCTCGCTGACACGGACACATACACTTGCAGTGCCAGTAACAATTTCTCTACAGCATCTGCATCCACAGTTGTCCGTGTGAAAGGTGAGAGAATGTTCTACACCTGTTGGACTATACCATGCCATTATGTTGTGAAATACCTGTATTGTCACTGGTGCTGTAGAGTATTCAGTTGATTTTAGACATGCAATTGCTCTGATGCCTGAAAGGTACACTGGTGCCGGGGTCCGGTCACTGTGTGTGTGTCTGGTCACTCTGTGTGTGTGTGTGTGTGTGTCTACTGCACTGGGTGTGTGTCTACTGCACTGCTGATGTTAAAAGTTCACCACTCCTGTTGCTTGTGGGTGATTTGTGTGTGTGGGTGTGTGGGTGCAGCTGCTTCTGCGTCTGCTGCTGTTTCTGCTGCTGCTGTTTCTGCTGCTGCTGTCACTGGTAATACTACTAGCTATCAATAGCCCTGTTGGTATTGTTCTACCATTCTCTCTGTGTATGGTCCCTGCCTAGACCATACAATGATCTAATCATGCAGTTTATACACACACGTAACTGGCTCACTCTGAACGGCTCTGAACTCGGAATGTAATTATCTTCAACCAGACTCAGCTGCAGCAAGTGAAGACTGCCTCCGAACATCCCAAAACCAACTTCACACGAGCTTGCATCTCTAGTGCGCATGCTCGTGAGAAGTCATAATAATATGACTCGACTGAGGGACACAACAATCTGTGATTGTGATCGTTCTCATGACTGTTATACCTGAGCTGTCATGGCTGTCATGGCTGGTGTTATCTCATGTTTGCATGCAGGTGCACCACTTTTCTCCCGCACACCTCCACTAGAGGGCATTGTCCTGGATGAGAACGAGGCTATCGTACTTACCTGTGGCATGGAGAACTTTACGGATACAGTCATCTACTGGCTGTATCCACGATCTGTCTATCAGCCTGAAAGCCGTGTCTTTGTCGCCGAGAATGCAAACGGTTAGTTCATTTCAGCAACTTATTCGTGTTATGTTCCCTGCTCTCTCTCTCTCTCTCTCTCTCTCTCTCTCTCTCTATCTATCTCTCTCTCTCTCCTGTGCCTGACCAAACCCCTGATTAGATGGCAATACTCGTAGTATTACATATTACGCTGAAGTTGTCTGATCCACTCCTTTCCACTTTGCCAACATTAGTACATTACAGTACGCGTACGTGTATGTTTTCAGTGCAGGTGTAGGCTGTAATACACGGTTGTAATTCTCAAAGCCGGTGTGCAATGATGGATGGTTGCAATTCGACAATGTCATTTTTGCTGTGCACCCCAGGTCCGACATCAACTCTTACAATTCGCGGAGCTGTTAGCGGTGACAGCGGCCTGTACACATGCAGTGCAAAGAACAGCGCAGGACAAGTGGACTATCAAATTCCCGTCACTGTCAGATGTAAGTAGTGAAAATAGCTTCCTGGTGTATGCATCTAGTGCTGTAGATCACTTTAGACCAGTAAGGAACAGTTTCCTGCGAGCACAGTCTCCCTTCGCCTTAGAACAACACATTCAGGCCTACAGGAGACCCAGGAGCCCGGCAATTCGAAACAGAATACCCTAACAGTGGAGATGAGGAGGGGATATGACCGAGTCGTATCACAACCACTGGCACAAGCGCCGAAAGCCCCATTAGCCATATCCATGTATAGCCCGTGCATGTGTCTGGCCACAAGTTCCCAGTTGACTGGCGGCGAGTACAGGGTGTACCCGGCCGGTGCAGCCACATTATCTGCTGGAATGCACACAGAGCACAGGTACAGTGCTGTCTCATTGCTCACCATTCGCCCATTCGCCCATTACATGTGTTGCCCAGCATTCTATTTCACTGAGGTTGCCAATCATCTGTATTGTTGCTTGCTAGTTATCTTCCCAGACTACATGTAAGTGTCACAAGATGCATTAGCCATCACGGTAGGTAATGTATTTCACACTGCCCTGCCGTCTGTATTTACCGCTCGCTATGTTTTGTATTTCACACCCA
The DNA here is from genome assembly GCF_964019385.1 of Sycon ciliatum. NCBI lineage: Eukaryota > Metazoa > Porifera > Calcarea > Leucosolenida > Sycettidae > Sycon > Sycon ciliatum. The sequence continues at coordinate 10,802,631 of NC_088648.1, read as the reverse complement.
CCATGTGCTAAAACTGTTCTGTGTTATTCAATGCTGCTGTTGCTGCTGCTGCTGCTGCTGTTGTTGTTATTGTTGTTGGTGTACAGCTACTATGGTCATGGTCAATCAGACAGTGTCACTGGAGTGTGCTGATTACTATGTCTCAGCGGATCGCAGAGTGCTCTGGAGCGTTCTCAGAGCCGATAGACGCACAAACGTTGCCTTCAACGAACGCTACGTTCAGAACGGCTCTCACCTGACTATCACTGGCTTGCAAGTGGGAGACGGTGGACAGTACGAGTGTCTGTTGGTGGATGTGTACGATACAGAACTGTCGCGTCGCGAAACCACTTTGGTCGTGCTTGGTAAGGTCACAAACTACACTGGATGCGTACTGCTATTTGCCAAGTCATGACTGTATTCTGGCAGCAAAGGCTTGCAAATGTTTGCCGTGGTTGCAGATGTTCTACTGCAATATCTTCTTTGCTAGGCTGTGTACATAGAGTAGCACTGTAGTACTGTGGTAGGTTCTCATTTGACCCTTGATGAAAAAACTACTACTACTAGTACCATGAATTGACAGACCTATTGAAGATGACAACGAAGAATGGTGTACGTACAGTTCAACTGCATGCCGTATTATTGCACTGTGCATGTACTGGAGGAGTTTCGAGTTGCTCTCTTCACGCACAATTGCTCATAAACAGTGTGTGCGTGCGTGTGCTTTGCGGGTCCAGGTCCGCCTGTGTTGACACCAGCGCCGGCCAGCCCTAACTTCACAATCACGGCTGCCAATGCATCGAAAACTATTGTCTTGGACGTTATCATTCAAAGGTAAGCAGCCATGTGTGACGCATCTTGTAGCATTAGGCACCACTGATGTTCTTTGCCCTGCTCGCGTCTATGTTCCTTCTTGTGTACAACCGGTCTGCCCGCCTCTGCGTACAGGGTCGTTGACTCTAAGTTGACCTCTTCATACAGGGTCGTTGACTCTAACTTCAAAACTTTGCTTGTGCTAAGTGCGCACGTGCTAACGATCAAAGTCTAAACACAGGGTTCGCAGCCAACCAAGCACACAAAATTCCAAACTTTTTCCAAACCAATTTCAAGAATTTCCAAACCCACTCGTGCAGGAAAAATAAATTATAAATCTCTTCTGCACGACTGTCTTCTCCACTACTAGTACAACCAGGGAGTAGTAAAATCCTCCCTGGTACTACCATCAACAAATTCACCAAGGTGCATTGCGATGATATCGCCTTCAGCAGCTAGAGCCCCTGAAAATAGCAGGGGAATTCATACGACGAGAGTTCCCCTCCGTAAGTTCAAATCCGCCTCCAGAGGGGGTTCCAATGAAACATTTACATAGCTGGTGTCCATCTCAGCGCAAAAGACGGCTTCATCCTCGCCAGCAAACTCATCTGAGTGCGAAAGGACCTCGCCATCCTGCTGTCCCGACTTCAAAGAATCAAAGTGGAGCGCGAGCGCCAGTAACAAAAAAACGGCCAAATAAAAGTCATCACCGACCGCGCTTGAGCTGCACTGAAATGACTGTACGAGACTCGTACATGCAGTGAACACCACGCATCGCCAGCGCGTCTTCTATCGCGGCACTCAAAACCGCCACTTGCATGCAGTACTGCCAGCAGTGCAGCACATCTGCGGCCAAAAAATCGAAATTCAAAACTTTTTCCAAACTTTTTCAAAAGGAGCGCCTTTTCAAAACTTTTTCCAGACCTGGAAAATTGAATTATAAAATCCAAACTTTTTCCAGACTTCCAAACTTCGCTGCGAACCCTGTAAACATGCATCTCACTGGTGTGGTTGTGTAAATTCTTCTTCTTCTTCTTTTTTTTTTAATCGTACTCAATGCCACTGTGTTTATCAGCACCAACTTATCAGAGATAGGGGGGTTAAAACGGATTGCCGCCCAGTATAGGCCACAGTCTCATCTGACCACTGTGTGTTTGCGGTGTTTGCGCTTGTGTATGCATCTAGTTCAACGCCGGTGTCGGTGGTGTGGAGAAGAAACGGCGTGGTCGTGAATGACGCACACGCTAAGCAGCTGTCAAACTACTCCCTGATGATCTGCGGTGTGCGGCCCGCCGACTATGGCAACTACACTGTAACGGTCTCCAACAACCTGGGATCCGACTATCTAGGTTAGTGACACACAGACAAGTACCCTGCCGTTATAGTACCGGGCATCTCTGACAGGAAGTACCCTGCCGTTATAGTACGGGCATCTCTAACAGGGACAAGTACCCTTCCGTTATAGTACCGGGAATCTCTGACTGGCAAGTGCCCCTTTCTGGCAAGCACCCAGCCACACACTAAAACTTGTATGATATCGGTGCCAGTTAACTCGACATCTGTACTAGTTAACTCTAGACATCGGTGCCAGTTATCTCGACATCGATACCAGCTAACTCGGCTTCCACTGTTTAAGCGTTGTGCACACCAGCCATTTTACTGGTGGGCTAGCTTTGGGCTAACGCGATAAGACCGGCGCACTGCTCTCTATCGTGCTCTTCAACTGAGCTGGCTTTACGTGCGTGTTCAACGGCTGCTCATACGCGCTCAAATCCACTTGGGTAGCTCTTGATGCGTTGACTTTGGCTAGTGCTTTCCTTTCCAGTGTCACTGAGCAGTCGCCGGAATTTATTTGCAAACACACAGACACACGCACACACACACACACATACACACACACAGCGTACTAGTATTGCATTCAGCCGGTATCTACGATAGTAAGAGTAACTAGGAGATATTATGATGTTCAGTGTAGTCACTACTACACAGTAACACTATTCATTGCAACACTGAGTTTGACTGAACTGCATCGTGCATGCAGAATACATACCGTGTCCTATCCACAATAAAATTATACTCGTGCGCTGCTCACTGTTTTTTTGTGTGTGTTTGTGTTTTCACTTCTACTGTGCAGACAATGCACAGATTGCAGAGCGACGGGTAGCGCCCACTGTTCCGCCGACCAGTACTGACGGCGGCTCAGGCAACGGTGCTACCATTGCCATTGCAGTTGTGTGCACACTGCTGGGGCTGGCCCTGATCGCTGTGCTTGTCGCGGTCGTGTACAGGCGACGTAGGGACCTGAAGAACTTTGACGTGAAGAACGGAGACAGGAAGAAAGTCGGTAAGGGCCCGCAGGCACCGCGCACCACTGCGGCCTTTGTCAGCGACGCACCAGACTCCATGGCCATTGGAAACCGATTGGCTGGTGACGATGGCGACGATGGCTTTGCCAGAGTGGGCCGCTCGGTGGCAACCAGGTCACCGCAGGATGTGCCGCAAGTCAAGCTAGATCCCAACGAGGATAAAGCACGTTACAACAGCGGTGTTTCCGACACGCTACATACATGTACAGACGTGTGAGTGAGATGGTGTACGATGAACTCGTCTGTGTGTATTTGAATTGCATCTAGAAAACCACGTTCCGGTAGTGGCAGGCACAGTCCTCCTCTAGCCCTCCCCAGCTCCAATAGTTCACGTGCATGTTTGACAACTCCCATATTCTCCTAACCAAATATCTGGTTTAGCCCCCTCCCCCCAACCCCTACCCTATCATATTGCCGTCCTGTCAGGTTTTCTTGATATAAATATTCAACATCTCCAATGGCATTCTGAATGTTTGAACCCTGGCTCGCTGCTCCTGCTGCTGAAACAATCGCGTGGCGCAAATCTCGTCTTGCCACCACATGCTTTAGACTGGATGTGGTGGCGGCAAGCCGCATACCGAATGCAGTGTTTGCCGTCGTTGCTGTTAGCACCACGAGCATGTGTGTTTTCAAGCTGGCTACTGACCACCATTGCTCTGCTTCACCCCACCGTATTTCTTACAAGGAGGTACATCCTTATATTGTGTGCTACTGCTAGCCGTACTAATATCATTATTTGGTACGTTTTTGTCTAATATTAATTCATTTAATTTGTGGCGCAAGCTGACTTTCCCATTTCATCCCCCTCCAACTTTTTGAATACTCGCTGTATATCTTTGTATTTTGCGCAGAATTTCGGGCTGAGTTCTTGTCCCGCCATTGTCCCGCTATTGTCGCCAGATTTTACGATAGAATTCTGCTTGCATATTTCTTTCATGACAGAGTTCTGCATGGAATCCATATGGACTGAGGAAGACCTACCGGCGGCTGTGTGGTGGCTGTGTTAGTCCACTGTATGGTACATGTGTGTAGCGTCAACTGCATGGGCATTTGCATAGTGTGGACCGTCGCTCGAAAATCCACACTAATCCAATGAATTGGGGTATGGGGGGGGGGGGCATGGGCATGGGCATTGCTAGGCCTGGCTGATCAAGTGCAGGACTAGCAAGGGCTGATTACACGACAGCATAAGTTGTACTCACACTCTACAGGCGCACACCAGTGTTGCCACTGCTTCGGCATGGCACAACTCTAGAACACACGTCACTGTGCAATGCTGCAGTGTCACAGCCAACGTCTGGATGAAGAGATGCATGCAGGGCGAGGTACACATCTGAACAACACCACAACCATGCAAACAGCAAAACAACCATGCAAACAACACAACCATGCAAACAGCACAACCATGCAAACAACACAACCATGCAAACAGCAAAACAACCATGCAAACAACATATGGAAGGGAGGGATACGAATTACTTACAACAAAATGCCCACATAGAATAGTAGGCACAGCATGTGCACATGAAATCCTTCCTGGGCTCAACAATCATAATACAAGGCAACATACGGTAGTGTCCACGTCCACAACACAGCATGGCATCCCGTGCACTCAGAATGCCGTAAAGGTTTTTATGACCTCGGTCTTGTGTGTGTGTGTGAGTTGTGGGGCCCCATTGGGCTCACTGATGCCAACGTGCGTAGCCAGAGATCAAAGTGCAAAGTATATGGGAGCTGCGGTAGCCGAAGCAGAACAACAACGCACAGTAGATCCATGCAGCCTGAACTGACACAGCATCTACAAGACAAGTGCGGAAGGCCATATTCTATAGTACACAGTCAACTTCGCTTTTAACGACACTCGGTACTCAGCGGGGCATCAAAAAAGGGTCCTTATTCGCGAAGTGTCGTTATACCCGAAGTCTCATTACATGTACTTCAGCAGTATTACAGTTGGATGGGACTTTGCTCTGGGCATGGAAAGTCTGTCGTTATTCGCGAGTTCTCAATATATCCGCAGTCGTTAATAGCGAAGTTGACTGTACCCCTGCCAAAAATGACACAAAATATTTCCCCACAGGTGAGCCCATCGCAGCTCAAGGTAGGAGTTGCACACTCCTGGCCATGCACTCTTGACACTAGCAAGAGTACAGGAGCTCATCATTCTACTCTTGATACTACACGTACTAACTAGCTATCCCCACACATTACGAATGCGAACAAATCTCAAGGAATGCAATCGGTCCAATGTGATAATTATAAGAAACCTAAACATGCAGCCAGCTGCAGACTAGCCAGCAGGCCAATAAAACAACAATAACAAATTAACAATACGAGTAGCAACAGGAAGCGAGTAGCAGCTCATGAGCATGGAGTATGTAGTATGTACACTGCACACAGAGCAGGGCACACTTGAGCAGCTGCTGAGCATGCACTCATTGCATGTCAATGGTGACCGTGAGCAGTTCCGAAGCCTTCCAGTCCACACACACACACTCAGCACAGCTCAGTGCATGTGTACACTGCAGCAGCAGCAAGCAGCTAACAATATGAGTACAGATGTAGCCGTTGCTCGCATCGTGTTGCACAAGTAGGAGTGTGCGATGTGCGACCACTCCCAGTAATTACAGGTAAAGATGGAGCAACAGAACTCAATGCATATCAGCTCTTACCAATAACAAGAAAGACCAACACTGCATCATCCCGCAGAGCGTCCAGCATATCATGAACAAGTCTTACTCCAGAGACTGAATGCACAGGGGACTAGCACCTCTCGCTGGTTAGAATGAAGACACTGGCTGCAGGTGACGCTCGTCAAAGAACCGATGAGGTTTCGGCTTCTTGGCGGCACCAGCTTGCGGAGCGAAAAACTGCGTCAGCTTTTTGGTCTTCTTGGCCGCTCTGGCCTTGCTCTCATCCTGCTCATCATCATCATCATCCTCCCTGAAACAAGACGCACAGGCAGACAGAAACAACGGTCACCAAAACTTGAACATGGTCCCTAACTCTACAACGTCCTGCATTCTGTGTGAGAACAACTGGCCACACTGCTGTCTACATGCAGTTTGAAGAGTACACGAAACCCAGAGTGCGCAGCTCAGATGGGTTGCTGTCACGTTGAGAATCCTGGGTTACATTGTTTTAGCGATATAGTGCATACCAGCAGGATTCAAGCAGATCTCCTGCTGCACAACTGCAGCTCAGCTGTACGCACTACGCCACTTCCCGCTGCTTACGCGCATCCATAAAGCCACAAGCTGCACAATCCGGGTTTCACGAACTCCTGGTTCAAGCACTTTGCAGCCACATAGATTATTGCAGACAGCAGTAGCAAGGAATGTGTGTACGTAAGTACAGTGGAACCTGTCGAAGACGACCGCTCAAGGGACCTTCAAAACGTGGTCTCTGTTACCAGGTGGTCTCTTTATCCAGGGTCATTTGACTGGAAATAGCATCTCTTGCTCCTGGTTTCAGTGGTCTTCTAGGACAGGTGGTCACCTTGACAGGTGGTCACCTTATCCAGGTGGTCACCTTATCCAGGTGGTCACCTTATCCAGGTGGTCACCTTGACAGGTTTCACTGTATGTGAACTGTATACTAAATACAACAGGCAGCAATATCAACACCAACAGATACCTAGCTAGCAGAAAGGAATATCATGGCACGAAAACGAACACGAGAGCTCGCTAACCATGTGACGGCGGCCGCCCTGGCGTCCAGCAGATTATCGCAGGTGGACCAGCTGAAGCGTATAAACTGAGTGAAGCCAAACGTCGGCTCAATGCACTTCACCAGCCAGTCCTTAGTGTTTGGATCTGGAACACACCGGCAACATCAACACCGCGGTTAATTAGACTTGGTGTGTGCATCTTGGCACACTATCACCATCAGGCTAACTGCTAACTGTAATGCACAGAAAGCCGCACCCGGTACTACATACACAGTAGTAGCGGGGTGGCGACAGCAGATATCTCTTTCCACATAGCAATAGAAAAGCTAAGTTACAGCTTACTGTAATTTCACACATTTTCGATACTTTCGGTGCAGCTGTTTCATACCTAAAATTAATTTCAAAACACCCAACAACCAGTAATACACATAATCCAATAGGGAACTGCTTCTAGGTACCTAAAACTTCCGTTCGCCTAACCTGGCCTTTTGCCCTCATACCGAAAATATTGAGCACCGAAAATTTCTGAAATTAGCACACCCTGCCTGTCTACTACAGGCTTCAGAAACAAGGGCAAGAGAGAGAGAGAGAGAGAGAGAGAGAGAGAGAGAGAGAGAGAGAGAGAGAGAGAGAGAGAGAGAGAGAGAGAGAGAGAGAGAGAGAGAGAGAGAGAGAGAGAGAGAGAGAGAGAGAGAGAGAGAGAGAGAGAGAGAGAGAGAGAGAGAGAGAGAGAGAGAGAGAGAGAGAGAGAGAGAGAGAGGATCACCATGTAGTACTCTCGCACAGTCCAGTGACAGTACAGGAGAGGACCGATGTGCGGAGCCATGCAGCCACTCAGTTGCACGACGGCAACAATAATAGCACCGGTTACACTGCATTACACTAACAGTATTGTATATACATGTATGCAATGGCTATTCATGAACACACACGCACACACACACCACCACCACCACCATATCAACAGCAGCAGCAGCAGCAGCACCACCACCGCCACAACAGCAACAACAACACAAGCTTAGAGCCAACCAACCTGCAGGGTACCCAGAGCCATAGTTAGCCGTTGAGAACGTTGGCATTTCGTTAAACTTCCACGACTTGAGAACGCGATCACGCACGACCTTTGCACAAATACTGGCAGCAGAGACGATGGGAAACTTGGCATCAGCCTTGGCGGACACGGTGATGTTGACACCCGGAAACTTGGCACTCAGCATATCCTGGTACTTGGCAGGTGGTCCAACAGTATCCACATACACCTGCAAAGTACAAAGTCAAAACACGCATACACGGTGTATGATCTATTCATGTTGACGACACAGTAGAATTCCGTTACAGTGAAACTTCAGTAATACGTACCTCCAGGGGACAAAAAGATCTGTACTACATAGTCGACGTGCTCTATTCCAAAGGTCACATGATTGGAGAAGATGTAGGGTCCTCAACAAATACTTATATTAAGTTTTTTGACGACCCTACATATCCTTTTTGCAGTGATTATGCCATCCTATGCAAAGAGAAAAGAATGCTCTACCCAGGGCACTTTTACACAGAAGCTTCTCTCTCCCTCCCCCTCTCCCTCCCTCCCTCTCTCCCTCTGTCTGTCTGTCTGTCTGTCTGTCTGTCTGTCTGTCTGTCTGTCTGTCTCTCGATGGCCTGTACATGTATATGACGTGTTAAACGGTATTTTCAGCTGCTGGACAATTTCAGACGTTCAGATATAAACAAGAAATCTTGTTCAGCGAATTGAAAGGGGAAGTACAGCATAAACAAAATTTACCGCTTGTAGTGGTCTGGGTGCCGAGTCGAATGGTATTTGGTCCAAGAAAGCTACAATGTTCCGCTCGTGCTACATTCCCAAACAATGTCACGCGCTTCCACCCACATTGGACAACTGCACTCTACTAGATTCTGATCGGGATTTGCAGGAAATTTCACAGGAAAGATCACGTTGTTCCTACGCAAGCACGGACTTCTGGACGTTGAACCGAATGGTGCTGGTCCAAGAAACGTTAAAACTGACTCCCAATCACACGCGGGCCCATACTTTACATCAGTCAATGTAGAAATGCACATTGGACATACATGTACATGTACAATGCACACACCCCACCCCCACCTTCTCCCTTCCAGCAAACACTGGTGCTGCAAATGGAGAGCAAATGAACTGACTGACAAGCACCACTCTCCCTAGAAAGGGAAGCTTACCTCTGACACATGAACACCTTGATCAATAGCATACTGGATCAGGCCAATTGCTGACGTATGCGAAATAACATTCAAACTGCACTTGGACCTGACAACAATGCACAAAAGCATGTACAGAGAAAAAGACATTGAGTGGTAACTGGTAACAGCTATATCAGACTAGCCATACCCACATCCATCATCACTTTGAATGGCTGGCTGGTGATGAGAATTGACACCATCTTCATCACTCTACAGGAGCTAAGGCAGTCTGCCAAGCGAGAGGGCAGGAATTGTCCGCGCTCATGGCATCATGGCGAGAAAAACACACAGTACAACAGTGACAACTACATGCCATGTACTACAGCACTCAGCAATAGCAGAGTGATGATTTACAGTCCATTCAGAAAAGGATGAGCACTATCTCTGGCTAGCTCCCGTATTGGGTGACTTTTTTGTGATTTTGTCATACACGACGGTGCAGTGCTGCGAGATTTGAAATTTGAAACAGGGTCCAAAAAGGTACCTCAACTGGGGTTCGAACCGCACAATGTACTGTTCTGCAAGTAGAGTGAACGGCCTGGAATTTCATGGTTTTTCCCAAAATAAGTGCTTCGGGGCAAAACCCGGTCGAAATCCTATTCTTGTTATGGCTTGCTTTTTGGAGAAATAGACTTCAGAAATATAATTGGAAGAGCATTCCACGGGGGATTGCCAAAGAAAATTGTGAAAAACTCAAATTTGACCCGTTTACGGCCAACAGCTAGGATAACATCTTTTTTTATGAATGGACTGTAGAAATCCACCAGCCATTATAGTGGCAGAGAGACTCGTGAGCATTGCTAACTTCACTACACAGCATTCAAGCTGACATTCAGCAGCCACAGTTACACGTCCACTGTATATGGCAGGCACTAAATCTGCGGACAGAACTGTTTCGTCCTTTGTGGACTCATCAGCGCAGCACAGAGAAAATGAGGCCGAACCTGATACCAATTTTCCAAAGCCAGATTTAAACCAGGCCCGAATGTACCTTGCCAGAGTGCTCAAACTGGCAAGTCAGTAAGCACCAAAGATAGTCCATTGCCAATGTCTTGATATTGTCATGTTGATGAAAACACCAAGTGAATGAAGACCAAAGTAGCGGTCAGAAAAGTTGAGAAAACTACCTTCACCAAAAATAATGACTTTTGTTGGTGTTCTTTCTTTTTAATTTCAGTCAGTATGGCAACTGTACTTCGTCTTGAAAATAAATAAATTATTATCGAGTACTCGATATCACGCTTGATAGTTTTTCCCCGTTGCCCCAGTGTTCCCTGACAAATTGTCCTTGTGAAAGTTGAGTGTGCGACGTGGTGACTAATGCTATTGGTGTGGCATGGTACTGTGCATGTGTTGACAGTTGACACCCATGCTAACAACAACAACAACAACAACAACAACAACACATGCATGCATGCATGACATCAGACTATACCACAATTGAAGGAGACAACACTGGTATACTAGAAATATTTGATCAACCTCATCCACCCATCCTACAGTGTGTGTAGAGTGTGTGGTGTGCCATGCCCCATGCTCACAAGTACAATGTGTGTAGAGTGTGTGGTGTGCCATGCCCCATGCTCACAAGTATAATGTGTGTAGAGTGTGTGGTGTGCCATGCCCCATGCTCACAAGTACAATGTGTGTAGAGTGTGTGGTGTGCCATGCCCCATGCTCACAAGTACAATGTGTGTAGAGTGTGTGGTGTGCCATGCCCCATGCTCACAAGTATGGGTAACTAACCTGTCACATCACATGACAAGCTCGAATCTGATGACAGAAGTTTGTGGGCAAAGCTCCGTGTGCAGCAGAAATCGGGGTGTTGAGCTGTCTGTGGGACAAGCAAGGCATGTCTCTGACACACACTGCATGCATTTTGTGCCTGGTTTTCCTGTTCGGATTTTTTGTTTCTTTTAGAAAGTCTTTCTGGTGCACAGTCGGTGTTTTAGATTTGGGAACTTTGTCTTGGGGGTAGCCTAACTGTTTCATCAGCCATGTCCAGACCAGAGTGTGGATCCTGTAGAAGTAGTAGTAAGCATGGCAAACTGTTGAAGTGTTTGCACGCATTGTGTGTGGAGTGTTTGGAAAAATACATCAGTGGCAAGGGCTCTGTGGGTTGTCCTGAATGTGGAACAACCACTCCAGCACCACAGAGAGGTGTTCCCTTGCTGCAGTACCTGCCAAATAGTGATGTTTCCAGTGATGGAAATGAGGCTACTGCTAGCACACAGTCCAGAAAGTTGTGTGATGAATGTGCTGAGGATACTAGAGCAGTGGCTGTTTGTATGGACTGCGGTGACAGTCTCTGTGCCATGCATGCCGAAGCACATCCTGCATCTCGCCGGACTTACAAGCACAAGGTTGTGCCACTCAGTGAGGCCGTGGAACATACAGGTGATAGAACATTAGCCAGCCAGCACAAATGCTCATTCCACCCCTCGTTTGTACAGTGTTCGTATTGCTTGAGTTGTGAGCAGCTAGTGTGTAAGCAATGTGTAAGCAGTGGTGATCATGCTGCTCACAATGTGCAGACTGTCACTGATGCATCTTCTAGCATTCGCCAGTCCTTGAAATCCAAGCTGACTAACACATCATGTGGAAGTGGCAGTGTTTTTGACGAGTCGATCAAGAAGTCTGAAGCGGCACTGAGTGGACTCCGGGATGAAACAGAAACTGTGTCCTCTCGTATCAACGATGTTCTTGGTGGGCTGAAGAAATCGATTGAAAAACGTCAACAGGAGCTTCTGGATGAGGTGGATCGACTGCAGTTGTCACATCTTCTTCCCCTTGAAGAGCAGAAGCGGCAGGTACTTGCTGGTGCCTCGTATAGCAAGAAAGTTCAACATCTGGCAGAGAACTGCAATGAGGATGTGAATTTCTTGAAGATGAGTAGATGGCTGGAGGACGCAGCGAAGAATGCTGTGAGTGCGTCCGAGAGAGATGTGACTGTGTTTGCTCCGGGAACTCTATCGTTTTCACCATACCACGTTGAGGAGCTGACTGCAGCCATTGCCAGAACTGGTGTGGTGAGTGACATTGGTATGCTGTCATCGGAGAAGAGTAGCATGACTACTGCAGCCAGTGTTGAGGAGGGAGACGACCTTACCGTGATCATTGAGCCGAGGAACGCCCACGGTGATAGTCTGGCTGTGACGGAGGCACATTTGTCTGGTGTTCACGTTGAAGTAACATCTGCGGACAACACCACCGACACCATTCAGCCTATGCTGATGCCCGACAGTAGTCCTAATGAAGGCACTAACATGATTGCAACGTACAAGACGACCGGAAAGAAGGGTTCAGTGCAGGTATCAGCCATGATTGGAGATCACCATGTAGCTGGAAGTCCTGCAATGGTTACCATCGTGGATCCGCGACCACAGTTTGATCCCAACCAATGCCATGCTGATCTTGCACTGTCAAACAACAACCGTACGGTTACTCGTGGAGCGACTTCTACCGGGAACTGGAGGTCAGTATGTGGCGTGAGGAAATGGGGTAGCGGCAAACACGAGATATCCCTCCGTCTTGATCGCATCACTGCTGGTAACGTTAAGCACATGTTATTCTTGTGTAATGCCCAGAGTCCACGACTAGACACATATCAAAGAGGAATTACCACATCGTTTGGATGGTACAGCCACACCACAAGTGATTCTGGTAACTGGACAGGCAGTGCACTGGGTCAACCATGGAGAGCCGGTGATATCATTCGCATGGCATTGGATTGTGACAATCACACGTTAGTCGGTCATCATGAGCGTACCGGAGCAACCGAGACACTGACCAACGTGACAGGTGAACTCTACCTCTACATCAGCCTGCTTTGCAGTGGAGACGAAGTTACTATTTTGTGAACTTGGAATCATCGTGCACGATCCTAGAGTGTAGAATTAGTTTGAGAGGTTCTCACAAATTCCAACTCTTTTGTTTGTATTACATTTTGTATCCAAAGTGACTCTTAACCAGGCCTACATGTACATGTACTTAATTTTGATAAACTTATAACCTATAGAATTATTATGGCGTAATTTTCCCTTCTCTCTCACAGTCTCAGGTAGTGGAACTGGTACTCCCAGTCCTTGCTCTTTGTCTACTCTTGTATGTACTCTGGTGCCTGGACCATGACAAACAGGTTTTTGTTCTTTTATCGACTTTTTACCACGTGCACTGCTGTCACATGTGTTTGCACTCCTGCCATATGTACTTGCACTGTTTTGCCCAAGATTTGGATATTGTACACTGGAGGTTTTCAGCGGTCACCTAGCATTGTGTTGTGTGCTCATGAAACCCATTGTGCGCATGTAATAGGCGACAGTGTGTTGTTTTAGCTTTTGCCTTGTTTACTACTGCAGCCTCGTGTTATGTTCAGTTCTGCTGCACCGTTCTGCAGCCTCGTGTTATGTTCAGTTCTACAGCACTGTTCTACAGCCTCGTGTTATGTTCAGTTCTACTTCACTGTTCTGCAGCCTCGTGTTATGTTCAGTTCTACTGCACTGTTCTGCAGCCTCGTGTTATGTTCAGTTCTACTGCACTGTTCTGCAGCCTCGTGTTATGTTCAGTTCTACTGGACTGTTCTGCAGCCTCGTGTTATGTTCAGTTCTACTGCACTGTTCTGCAGCCTCGTGTTATGTTCAGTTCTACTGCACTGTTCTACAGCCTCGTGTTATGTTCAGTTCTACTTCATTGTTCTGCAGCCTCGTGTTATGTTCAGTTCTACTGCACTGTTCTGCAGCCTCGTGTTATGTTCAGCTCTACTGCACTGTTCTGCAGCCTCGTGTTATGTTCAGTTCTACTGCACTGTTCTGCAGCCTCGTGTTATGTTCAGTTCTACTGCACTGTTCTGCAGCCCCGTGTTATGTTCAGCTCTACTGCACTGTTCTGCAGCCTCGTGTTATGTTCAGTTCTACTGCACTGTTCTGCAGCCTCGTGTTATGTTCGATTCTACAGCACTGTTCTGCAGCCTCGTGATATGTTCAGTTCTACTTCACTGTTCTGCTGACTGTGTTCTGTTCAGTTCTACTGCACTGTTCTGATGACTGTGTTATGTTCAGTTCTACTGCACTGTTCTGCTGACTGTGTTCTGATGATGTCACTACAAGTACATGACTGTACTACTTCAATTGCATTCTGCTTTTTCAGCATGTATAGCACAAAGACTGTTATGACAGTAATGTACCTGTGATCTGCTCTCTTATGCATAATGTCAGCGTCGGTGCATCCTGCTTTGGGACTAGCATAATGTCAGCGTCGTTGTATCCTGCTTTGGGACCAGCACACGTTCTGAACTCTTTCCATTGCATGAGGATCCTTTTAGATATTGAATCCCTTGTGATCTCACCTTCTCTTGCATTGCAATCCTTCCGACCTAGGATGTTTGGATTAGGGCGGTAATAGTTAAAGAAGTTGCTCCCTACATTGGAGGTCACACTATTTTGTGATTGCTCGCTGACTGACGGACGCTCCTTGACTGACTCATTTTGAGCTGTGGTGCGATAATCAATTTCATCCGGGAAGTTCAGCTTGTGAGAATACCGTGTCTCCCTGAATAAAAGTGGCGCCCTTTTACACTTAACTTCAAGGGGCAAAGAATGGGGTGCGACTGGATGTACTGCAATCCAGCAGCTGCCTTGGCGTACCTTGTGACTTCATTTTGAATTGTGTGGAAGAGGGAGAGAAAGAGGATGAGGTGGATGAGGAAGAGGAGGATGAGGATAGTGTACTTGATCTAGAGCTCACGTATCTCATTTGATCCATTGCACATGTTCAATTGCTTCGAACGCTCTCAAAACAGGCTACAGTGTTTACACACACACACACACACACACACACACACACACACACACACACACACACACACACACACACACACACACACACACACACACACACACACACACACACACACACACACACACACACACACATACACATCACGCGGATAGCACCACTGCACAGATGCCTACAGTGTGCAGTACACTCCTGAGATTTGCAACATGCTGTTCATGTCACATAACGCCGCAGTACGTCTGGCAGAGGCATAGCTCAGCAGCCTTTAGTACGTATGCGCGCGCCTTTCTTTGCTTTGTTTGCATCTCTCGCACGACCATATCACATGTGAGCGGCTTCAACGTTTGCAAGTGGTGTACATGTAGGTTATGTGCGAGCTGATTGTCATGTTGATGATCACGGATACTTCAGTTCTAGTGGCTTGTACAGTGGAACTCACTTGGTACGTACACCGATAAGCCACATACTCTTGTTTAGTACGGTCATTGTCCAGGGCACAGGTGTACTGAATCTACTATCTAGTGATCCATACAGAAGTATGTTTGGACAAGAAGTACAGTCAGTATCGCCTATACCGGCTATAGTGATCAATTTCTCAAATTCATTTTCATTTGCCATCACTAAGTATACACAGTTATTGCGTATAGTAATAATGGTATTATTCCAGGGTAATCGTCTATAGTAATATATCGCCTATAGTGATCAAAATTCATATTTCAAAAGACCTTTATAACATTATTTTTGCATCGGTTATAGTGATTGATGTAAAATCAAGTGGTGTCAGAGGAGAACAGGGTACGTGTTACTTCTTCGTGAAGAACTTACTTGTCCAGTGTTGTTTGGTGAGTTCTGCTTGTACAAGCTGCCAAATATGCCTCCATCGCGAGGAAATGCTCATGTCATGTGTCAGGAGCTGTAGCCAGCTATGCAGTGCGTATGTGCACAGCGCCCTGAGTCGTTTGACACCACACTCGCATACATTGCATGCAGTATCGAGCATAGTAATATATCGCTTATAGTGATAAAATGCTCAAAATCAAACACCAACGCTATAGGCGATACTGACTGTACCTTGGATACTAAGAACACTTTCCCGCCCATGGGGTAGGTGTTGTCAGAGTTACCGCGAGTGCGTGATGTACTTGGTCCGACTTTTTAAAATGTGCGCTTCACTTCAAAACTCAAGCATTTGTACAAAGGAGCACCTGTACTAAAAAATCAACCAAGAGACGGTAGATAGATAACTACTGTGTCGTTTCTTGGCCTGACCTTCTAGTTTTCATCGCTGCTGGTGTCTCAGGGCGCATCTGCAAGTGCGTCAACCTGTAAAACGTCGACATTTTTTTCATCTCCTCCAAGCTACACTGCGCTTCTTTGATTTTTTCACTCCATAGGCACGATTTACACGATCGACTTCGCCTCCTCCTCGTGCAGTACGACTACCAGAGTGGTGGCTGTAGGTGTTTTCGCCTGAAGCTCCCACGACACCTTCAAATGAGGCTAACAAGTAAACCACCGCGCATAAAAAATCACTTCTGACCACCGTGTACCGCGCGCGTAGGTCTACTGAGTCTGATCTGTGTCGACATGTCATGCAGTCAGACCATGCGTGCTCTTCCCTGCCTGTTTCACGAATCCACTGGCCCCGGAGACTGGCGATCTTGTGTCGCATCGCGATCGCGGCTCCGAGGACTCCGCACCGTATCCGCCGGATAATTCACCCTTTCTGCGCTTCAGTTTTCCAGCCAGGTTGTCGCCTGAAAGTCGACCTCAAGGCCGGTTATTTATTTCGATCAACTTCTCGACGCGGTCGACGATCACTTCTGTGATCTTGATTCGTCTGCCGCCACAACGTGAACGACTGCGAGAGAGATCAGCAAACTGGACGGAGCGATGCTGGTGCTTTCTGCACGAGTTTCTGGATGACGCGTTTGCTGAAATTCTGTCAAGGAAACAGCGATTGCAGCGATTTCAATCCGCCAGGAGGCACTCGAGAACGATCGCCCTGGAGGTTCTGGTACTCCGTGACAATCCCCCATCGCAGCGGGGTGTTGATTTCAGCACCAGGCCTTCTCTGTGTTGCGCGAGAAGCAACAGGAGTCCTCTGACGGCAAAATTTGGACGCAAAATGCTCGAGTCGACTTGGATCCCGAGCCGCTGCCTCCGTTGGAGTTGGAGCCATTTCTTCTTCAACATCACAAATTGACAACTGAAGGATAGTGTTAGGTAGCTATAAAGTTTATTCCGTCCTGAGATTATTTGAATTTGTTTGGTTGACGTTCGAAGCGAAACGCACATTTTAATAAGTCGGACCAAGTAGAGATATGGTTTGCACACTGAACACAAGACATGCTGTTCCGTCTGCAAAGGTGCTCAATTTATCGCGAGTGTGTTGCTGTGACTTTATTGTGAGAGTGCTGTCTGACTTACTGGCAGTAGACTGTACACTGTGCAACAAAGGTAGTGTTGGATAAAGGAAAGCCTCACTCAAATCTCAAACACGACAGCTCCATGCACCACCGCCCCATTATCGTACCAATGCCACAAATCTAAGTTACAGCCTAACACAATGACTTCGTAGAAGTCGAAGAAAAGAGCGCTAATGTCATTGGTCTACTCAAGCTCAACTGCTGAGGGGTACATTCCCCGAAACGCTGTGTATTGAGCAGGGAGTGGTGCTTTCTTGCAGGTTTGCCGAGTGGAAGGTTCGGTGGACTTCTCGTGTACTCTGGATGGAAAGTCGTGAGTCAGTCAAGTCGGCAGAAAAGCGCGAGCTCCCAGGTAGGGAGCAACACACAATAGGGAGGTTTAGTCCCACGTAATCCGTGGGTACTTTACGTGTGTGTACCACGTGATACTCAGTGACCCACGTACAGACGTTTTCTGATTCACGACATACCGTGTATGGAGGTTCACCCACGTTCCGCCAGAACGTGGGTGAAAATCAGAATGGAGCGCATTGTGCAAGCTGTGAGGGTGCTCAGCTGAAGAAGTTTCCGAAGCACGAAATCAAAATATTCGATGAGCTTCTTAGGCCCGGGTAGCTTCGTCTTTGACCAGGTTTGGGCCTTTCGCTTCATGCTTTTGTTTGTTCCGTGTGACTAAACACAACATTGCAACGTGGGTGCCCTTCATCCACTTTACGTGGATCACCCACGTACGCGTTTCCGTTACGTGGGAACTAAACCTCCCTATTTCCTCAAGTGGAATAGAGTTGGGGATTCCTGCACACCAAAGTGAGACAGGCATGCCAGGACAGCACACTAGCCATAGGAGAGAAGATCTATCAATGTACACATCTCACCGTTTGAGCATCTGTGTACTGATGTAGTTTGGTGAGATGATCTCCGTAGCCCAGCTCAGCATGTCCGTTGCTTCACAGATAGATGTCAGCAAAGTCTCTCGTTCCTCTTCCTTCAGCGTCTTGGAGTCTGAGAAGCGTGATAAGCACATGTACGTACACACACACACACACACATATGTACGTACACACACACGCGCGCACGCACACACACGCACATGCACACACACACACACTTGTACGTGTTGCTCACTGCCAAAACTGGTCACGTGGGTCTCCCCGGGAGAGGGGAGAGAGACTCAAAAGGAATCTTGGAAAGATGACTCAATTGGCTATTGAACCGCCCAACAGCCGACACCCCCTGAAATCCCAAAAACTCTGGGTGGACTTGAAAATGATCCCACTTATGGGCTCACCACACCTCAGTAAGTGGGTGAGGACAAGGTGCAGAAAAAGGATTGACGGCATCAGGGTATCCGTCCAGGGATCCAACTGCAGTTACCCCTGCCCCCAGTGACGGTAATACTTGCTACTAGTGTGGGTGGCTAAATCAGAGTGGATCTGATATAAGCTTCACTAGCACAATTGATTACACAAGAGTTAATCTAGCCGGAAGCAGTCCATGGTTAACAGGTATGTATACTTCAAATAGAAAGTATATGAACCCTGGAACCAACAAAGGTGGCAGGTACAACATTACACCTTCAAGTAGCCGAGCCCGTTGGCAACAGACCCAACACACAGGCGCGTACGCAGGGGGGGGGGGGGGGGGGGGAGGGGTTCCCGTTGCCCGGAACCCCCCCCCCCCCCAAATGTTCCAAACGAGCAACATTTTTGGGCACATTTTGGTAGGGCGTGCGATTGATCTGACAAGAATGCAAACTTCAACAGATCGTAACTCAGTCAAATCTGGCTCATTTCCAACGATCCAAATATCCAGGTCGAATAGAAAACTCTCAGCTGTCGGTAGAAACAGTTCGCGAAGCGCTGCGAGCAATAGTTCTTGAGATATAGCATTCGTAAGTTGAGCCGCGATCCCGGCAATTTCCAAAGCGCGCAGTGCGACTTGAGTATCAAGAATTTGAGACTATTCGTCACATTGACTTGCTCAAATTTGCAGGGGCTTCACTTGTGATATTCTCAAAACTCGAAACTCTGCGATCGAGAAAAACGAAATCGCTGGAGCAGGATGCGTTTGGGCCTTTGCGGCATTTTTGCACCGTTGCTGCACTCTATACTAGACATGGTTAGCATTTTATCGTTCACGCTATTTCGACGGTCGGCGTGTAGAGGGCGAGTCTACTGTTTTTGATGTGTTTTCGAGACACGGTTAGCAGTTCGGCTTCTGACTCCTGACGCAACGATAGACGTGTGAGGTAACCCTAGTTAGAATCTTACCGTTTCGTTCTCCCACTAAAAAGAGCTTTCTATCGTCGAAACGGCACCAAACAGACGGTATTTTGGGTTTGGGGTTCGAGTACCGTTGGATCTGTAAAATGCCATGTCTACACACACAAAAAAACGGTGCAGGCCGACCGTCGAAATAGCGTGAACGGTAAAATGCTAACCATGTCTACTATAGCTAGCGCTGGATACAGGTATAGTGCAGCAGCATAGCAGCTGGTCCGGCTGTGGCCGGATCAATGCCAAAAGTGCCCAGAATGCAGGATTTTGCACCCTAGTTAAAAAAATTCCCGGGGACACTCCCGACCCCCATGCACCCGGACCACCTCCACCAGCGGTGCTACCCGCCTGCAATGTCCTGGCTATCATGGTCGCTATCATCACGGCTGTTTTTTTACGCGAATTTGAACCATCTAATATGGCGTCGCCAAAGGGCATAAAATTCAACAATTTATAGTTGTATTTCCGTACGAACGTACGACACCGTGGTTGAATTCGGCCTGTTATCGCTTTGTTATGGCCAGGATCGCCTTGACCTAACGATTTTCAGATTCCACTCGAGTTCAGCTTCAAAAGGATACCACACACAACGGATGTTTCTTCGTCTTCCTTGCGTTGATGGCCCAGAGTTTTTCTCCTTCGTAGCTTGCCGACTTTGAAAACTGCCTTGATTAAACCCCCTTGTATACCCTTGTTCGATTTGGGTACCGCTTCGTTCGATTTGGTGTCGTATAGGTAAGTGTTTATAGGACCCACAGAAGAAATTTCGTGCCAATACGTGCGTGGAATACGAAATACGTGCGACGAACGTATTCACGTTTTTTGAATTTTTGAATTTCACATACCTAGTAATTTCCCACTATCACTGCTGAGTCGTACTCGTTCTGTGCTACTGTACAGTGGTCGTTGGAAATGGAGGAGCATGTGGCGTTTCTTCAGGAGGTCTGCCGTATTGGAGGCAGAAGATTTTCCTCCTTCAAGCAAAAAACACGCTACAGTGTAGACAAATATGGTGCCACACTGAAAAAAATTCATAACATCGACATCACCTTGGATAAGCCAGATATCCACCCACGCTACATTTGTGCGACTTGCGCACGTGCTTTGGAAAGAGCAGCACAGAAAGCAGAGCACTGTGGTGGTGGTTGTGGCCCACCAGTGCAATGGGAAACCCACAAGCGTGTGGACTGCACGTTTTGCAATAAACACACCGCAAAGAAACGAGGGATTCAAGATACTATCAAGAAGCCGTCTGTGTGCCTGCGTGGTGCAGCCGCAATATCCACAACCACCCACAGTAAAGAAGATACTAGCAGGGAAGTAGAGAGATGAAATAAAGAAACGAGCATGCCCACACCACCGTGCAAGTACAGCACTCACTCCAGATCGATTCATTGACAAGAATGCAGTGCACATCTGTGAAATATGCAAGCATGCTGTCGATGGTGCAATAGAAACGCCATGCTGTGGGGATTTGTTCTGCGTGGACTGCATGTGCGAGTGGCTGGAACGCAACAGTGTCTGCAAATCGTGCCATGAGCAGCTGATGGCATCACGGCTACGCCACCCGGGCAAAGCGCTAAGCAAATCAGCCAACAATATATCCATTCGATGTGATCACTATGAGCCATCTCTCAAGGGCTGCCCTGACGTTGTGTCTCTTCACAGACTACAGGTAGGCAGCAGTTACACTAATTACTATGCTAAGTTATTGTGTATGGCAATGAGTTGCATTAATCTAGCTGAGTGAGCTGCATAATAAACAGTTTGTTCCTCTATTCAAGTCGCTGATTGCAGTGAAAAGCTATGCCATGTACCACATGAAGTACTAGCATCACACGGTTACACAAAGTAGAAACTTACACCAACAAAGCAATGGGGTCTGTCCATATTGTTCTTGCAGGAGCATGTTCAAGAGTGTGCATTCAATCCGCAGAACACACGCATGAAACCTGTCCGGTCAGTTCGTCCATCATCCGCCGTAGCCGACGTCTTGACGGCATCACCTTCAAAACTGAAAGGAAACATTGCCACTAATCTGACTGCTCGTCTAGTCACGGCACGCGTTGAGGAAGGGAGATTAGAAGTGAAGACAGGAGATGGAGGAAGAGGCAAACCCCAAGTGTACCAGTTGACACCAGAAGGTAGCGTACCCTCCACTGAGGCATCGGCCTCGACACTCCGTCGGCGAGAGGCTGAACTCACCCGCATTGCAGAATCGGTATGCGGTGGCTCTGACGGCGCACGTGTTCAGATGATTGCTGGACTGAAGCGCCTTTCGCTATCTGCACAGGAGCAGCTCCTCCAAGATGCTGGACTATGCAGCAGCACGCCAGCTCCTGGAACGGCTTTGGCTATTAAAGCTGATCTGCAGCTCCCCTGGGCAAAGCTGCGAAAACTGAGGCAGTGGCTGAAGGTGATGGGTATCACCCTAGAATCGGAACAGCACGTGCGCGAGTTCGTAGCTAGGACACTGCCAAAGTATACAGCGCTTGACCTACCCTTCGCCCAAAAGGATGGAGAGATGTCAATGGCAGCAGCTGTATTCTTCCCTGACTTGATCAGCGTTGTTCTTCACTTTCTGGATGTCCTGAAGGAGAGTGATCGGCTATCATGGCATTCTGGAGCTATCCCCGCATCTGAGATATGGTTAAAAGTCGGTGGCGACCACGGTGGCGGAAGTTTCAAATTGAGTATGCAGATTGCAAATACTGACAACCCGAATGCCACGAGGAACACGATCCCAGTGCACATCTTCAACGAGAAGGACAGTGCAGCAAACCTGGAGACAGCGCTTGGGCAGTACCGCCCCCAACTGGAGCAGCTGCAGCTGACCCACTGGGAGGGGAAACAGATACGCGTCTTCTTGTTTGGAGACTATGAATTCCAAACGGTCAACTATGGTCTCTCTGGAGCAGGCGGTCTGCGTCCATGTCTCCACTGCCATTGTCTGAAGACGGACATGGCTCGTTGCCAAGAGGAGAGATGTAGCGAGGACAAGCGGCCGCGCTCACTCCAGACCCTCGCGCATGACCATGCCAAGTATGTTGAAGCTGGCTCGAGGCTTTCACATGCAAAGCATTTCAACAACGTCATCCGCCACTGCATTCTGCCAGTACCGATCAGCAATGCGATCATACCGATTCTGCACTTGGATCTTGGAATTTTCAAGTGGATGTTCGATGCCATGTTGAAAGAGATCCGTGAGCTCGACACCCAGATTGCTGCTAAGTGTGCTGCCATTGATAGTGACCCGGCCGCATTTTCGAAACTTTGCCAGCTCCATGCTGAAGTGCGGTCTGTAGAGTTGGCCATGAACGATGCCGCTGTGCAGAAACACACAATTCAGCAGCAGTTGCAATTCGTTGCACTTCATGCGCAGCAACACGTGGACCAGGATGTCGTGGGAGTAGTTGCAGAATTGCAGCAGCTCCACCAGACAGCTGTACAAACACACGACCTGCACAGCACCAAGCACACCAGGCTGCTGAATGACATCCAGAAGGTCACTGGCAGTAAGGGTTTTGAAGGGCCATGCTATTCCTCAGTCGAACCCGTCCTTCAAGACCACCTCATCAAACGCCAAGTATACCACAGTGGTTCCTTCGTTGGAAATCATGTGCATCGAGCATTGCAGCCCACTGTTGTCACTGCAATAACAAGTGCCCATGTTCCTGTTGTCCAGACTCGCTGTCCTGAACTGCTGCAGAACGCTCAAGACATCTCGAAACGGTATGAAGGCCTGATGACGGGATACGCCTCTTGTTGAGCTGATTTTTCGCACTGCAATCAAATCAGCAACGACGACATTGCGAGGCTCCAGAAGAACACCGATTTCATGACGGCATGCAGGGAGGAGATTGAGGAGATCGCCCACTTTCACGATTGAAAACGGTGGCCCAGCAACACCTTCTGACGACTACGAAGGAAGCCAGCACGCTTCTCCCGACGGCTAGGAAGAGAAAGGCAGAGGAGGAAACACCACCAGGAAGCTAGACTCACTTCGGTAAGGCAGTGTAGAATATTCGTCAACTACTTGCTGTTATTTTTTATCATTCTCCTTCCTTGATCGTCGACTCGATATGTCGAAAGTCGACACAGTCTCAGAGTTGAGAGTTTTTTTTTTGTTCCAAATCGACCCCGAAGCCGGTTTATCTAGGGACACCACAGGGGTTTTACATAATTTGACCAAAATATATAATATCGTTTGTTTTACAAAATATTCCGGGAAAACCACGTTGAACGCCGCCATATTGTAATCTGACAGCACGCGAGCAGCCGTGTCATGTGCGACCTCATTCTCTTCCTCTCGCGGATACCATTCCACTTTTAGGAAGCCCACGATTATGAAGATTGAGTGAGTAGAACTGAAGTTATGATCCAAGGAACGCGAACAATGCATAATTTTGAAATTTAAAAAAAAACACATTGTTCGTAATTCGGTTGGAAACCCCCCTTGAGGTGACCCTGCGTACGCGCCTGACACAATCAGGCATAAGTGTAGCCACCAACCAAACTAGCTGGCACACACACACACACACACACACACACACACACACACACACACACACACACACACACATGTACACACAAACACAGACCACACAAAGGTGTTTCCAGTATCAAGGGAAGGCAAAACCAAAAACCTCCCATAATAGGATAAATGTACAAATGAAATCGGCAGACTTGCAAATGTGCAAGTAGCCTATAAACCCACCGTACCAAGAACCAAGTCGTAGTCTCTTGAAAATAGTCACACTTTCATAAGGGCCCCCACACACATTATAGATAGAGAGAGCAAGTTGAAAGTATGGGAGTGCGGCAACTTGGGACGCATATAGCACATCTTATTATTATTGCATGGCCTCTTGAATCGTACGCAAACAAATTGGTTGTAGCGAGGTGCCTTCTACTGGAGCTGAACCCGAGAAGTGTAGGCTCTGCTCCAAAAACAGTGGAGGCAGCGGACTGGAATTTCCGCTGCCGAGGTCATATTTCCACATTCCAAAGTTGCCAGTTGCATCAGCGATTCAGCCACTGTCAGGTGTCTGTGTGACTGGGCCCAAACAAGGTCTCCCTAGATGCTATGACTGCCTGATATGCATGTGCAGCAGCAGCACCCTGTAATACATAACATATGTCATGATGATGTATGACTGCATGATGATGATGTATGACTGCATGATGATGTATGATGATGTATGACTGCATGATGATGTATGACTGCATGATGATGTATGATGATGTATGATGATGTATGATGATGTATGACTGCATGATGATGCATGATGATGTATGATGATGATGTATGACTGCATGATGATGTATGATGATGTCATCATCTTAGGAGTCATGGTGCATTGCTGAAGGACATTCAAATGAACTGTACAACTACCGTCTCTTACCGGCAAATCCCATTTCGGCCAGTCGCTCGTTCATAGACACTGGACAGAAGGCCGTACCGTATACCATAGGTCCTGTATACGCACAAATAAACAGTGCAACGCCATCAAAACATCATCACGTGCAGGTGCACCGACACACACCCATAGAACCCTAGCACACACATGTGTACTAGTCCGAGGACAACAGTGATTCAGGATCCGTCAGATATGCTGGCCAAGACTCGTACCTAGATGTGCAATCGGAATGGGGGCCACTTCACATGTTGGTTCAATATCGGGACAGGCCAACTCTCTGAAGATCCTTGGGAAGTTAGGGAGTAGGTTTCTTCTAGGGTGTGGGCACATTGCATCCCACCTGACCCCCTGAACTTTTGATCTTTGCCCCACACCTACGTATGCATGCATGGTTCCAGTTTAAATTTCTGGTAGGTCTAACGTGTAATGTTAGCAGCGTATGCAGGATAATTGACAAAAACAAAATGTGCGGTACATGTATATATAAACAGAAAGTTCAAGTACATGTACAAGTTTCCCTTATTTCGTGTTGCCTCTACGAACAATACCTTTTTGGACAGACAAGTTTGTAACGACATGTTGCGATCTGGACTAAAATTATACATGTACAGGTAATTCCATTTGTATGACGATATAAAAATGGTAGAAAAGACGTCTATCATTAATTTTTACCAATTTAAATCAAACAAATAAACAGCAGTGAATTTGAACAGCAGTCATGCAATAATTCCAAAGTTCCTTACCCAACACTGGTCCTCTACCAGCTTCATCGATACCAAGGCAGCATGGCTCATTCTTCGTAACTTCAGGAATTGGCCAATCCAAACGCAACTTCCCAGAGTTGTCAGCATGAAATTCACTCAAATCCAAATCGGTTGTTTCGAGTTCTCCGGACATTGTTCTACGTGGCTCTGAACAAACGGGGAATGCTGAAGACTCTGAAATCGTCAAGAACATACAAATTGTGCAAGAAGGTCACGAATCACAATTCAGGCACACTACAACCAGTGAAGGACTTCAAAATCAACACAGTGAATGCATAGCAATACATGACTGTAGTAACATCACTAAAACAAAACTTTTCACCAGGTTACATACAAAGTACTTCCTTACCGGCCTAGTGACCAGTCCCGTTGAAGAAGTCACGAACAGGTGAGGATATACTCCGCTTAGTGGATTATCATTAATTTTATCCAGGTCCAAGCTCACCCAAATTGTCAAGAGAAATTCGAAACAAACACAGAACTCGACGAACAAATCTTGTACAAAGCAGGTTAGGTTTGGTGGGTAGATCTACGAGCAAGCAGGTTCCACATGCACAAGCAAGGCATTTCCCGGGTTCTATACTTTATCAAAATCGAAGAATCGCGCCAAACACCATGGAAACAGTACACTTGTGCTTGTACACGTGACTAGTGCAAAATATTGAAATAACAGAACCAGCCTCGAAGAAAGAATCAGTTTGAAAAGATGAGACTGATTTCTCGCAACTATTTTTCTATTGTCAGTTCTCAAATAGCAATAGGTCAAGCTCACCGTGTTATTGCTTCATCTAGTATGCCGAAAACAAGGGCGAAAACCCAAGCTACGAAAAGGAAAGCCTCCCAAGAATCAGATCCTCCGCCGAAGCGAGGAAAGAAATCCGAAGAAAAAGATGACGACGCTGTAGCACTTGCAAAGGACAAGAATCCACAAAGCAGCGCTGCAGTGTCCGCAGTAGCAAGTGGCAGCAATGGCGAGCAGTGCTGGCTTTTCAAATCTGAGCCGGAAAGCAGAGTGGAGAATGGTGTGGACGTGAAGTTTGGCATAGACGATTTAGCCGAAGAAGCAGATCAGACGGCTTGCTGGGATGGAGTTCGTAACTACCAAGCCAGGAATTTCATGCGTGATCGCATGAGAGTGGGAGAGCTGGGGTTCTTCTATCACAGTAACTGCAAGGTGCCTGGAATAGCAGGTATAGTGCGAGTTGTGAAGGAGGGCTATACAGACCATACACAGTTCGATCGCAAGGACATTCACTACGATCCCAAGAGCAAGAAAGACGCACCGAAATGGTTCATGGTTGACGTGCAGCTGGTGCGCAAGCTGAAGCGGTTCGTGCCGCTCAGCGAGCTGAAGGCAACCTTTCAGAAGCATTCTTCATCCGGTGGTCCCCTTTGCAAGCTCGCACTCTTCTGCAGTGCCCGGCTTAGCGTACAGCCAGTGACGAAAGCCGAGTTTGATTACATTGTCCAATTGAGTGACACTGACGCTGAACAGGATGAATAGTGCCTACAATAAGGTGATCGCTTGTAAGCTACTTGTACAGTCATGCAAGTGATCAGACAAGATGTGTTCCTGTCTCCATATCAACGCCAATCAGGATACACAGCATCCCGGACTCTGCCCTCTGACTATGATGTTGATACATCACACACCTACACTCACATACACTGTAACACACACATGCACACATTTACGATGTGGGTGATGCTGTCCTGACTGCAACCATGACCATGGTGATAGTCACATGACAAGCATAGTGTTCATTGCAGCAACAAAGTCCTCTAGTGCATGCCCTGTGCCAGCTCGCCTATCAGCTGACAACCTGTTTTGGCATGCGTGTTTGCAGGTCCTGCGTGGGCGGATTGCAAAACCTCGATGAAGCATCAGTGGTTTTGTGCTCCAACTAGGGTGTTGCATACCACATGCACATACCTCTGTGCCTATGGTTTGGTGTGTTCTGTCAAACGTCGGTGTGCTGATGCCGCTCATGGTGAACTGCCCATGATGAATGTTTTGAGTATCGTCGATACATGTATTCCCTGCGCCTATAACCGTACCATCTATGCAGCGTATTCAGTGTGTGATGTAGGTGAGGTCGTCCAACTGGCCAAGTCTGCAAGGACCACACTTCTGAGTGTGTTGAATGGAACTGCATTGCGCAACGTCCCAACTTGCATTGTAGTGTAGCGTATGCCTCTGCTGGCGTTCTGCTATGTCTGTGTGTCTTTACTCGTTAGTAGAACTGCATGGACTGGTGCACATGTCCATGTATATCTGCACACTTACTTGTGTTTCGCGTGGTCTCCACCGAATAATACCGGTGTATTCTTGGCCAAACCGCTTCACTGCTCCTAGCTGTACTTGTGCAGGATTCACACTATCCTCCTGTGTATCTTGGTGACATGGTGTATTCTGTGTTCAGTGTTTTCAGTGTTGTGTGCTGCAGCCAGTGACATGTATTTGGCGAGTTGCTGATTTAGACTGTAGGGTTTGCTCTTTGCTTCCGTACTGGCGGTCTCTGTTCTTGAAGCGACTACATGTCCTCTCATTCGTATTCTTTTTATCTGTTTTATATTAGGTGCTCCAGATCTGTGTTTCATGCGTGGAGGTGTGCTCGCGCTCATGTTGTGGTGCTCGTCGTGTTTGTGCTGTGGCAGACACTTGGTTGCAGGTGTGTGCTGCTTTCTTATTCCAACAACAAGCAACGGCCGTACTGCGCAATGCTCAAAGAATGTAATCCTACTGGTCTACATGTAGTGGTACGGTACTGCCCGGCGCTGAAGAACGATGTGCAGATGAGTGAACACTGAACAGGCTAGAATTTGACCAGGCACAGAATTCCTGTCTATACATGGTGGCTCGACTACGAGTGCTGCTCAGTGAAATCCACTTATTTTCCACACCTGTGTACTATTATTAATACTTATTATCTTCCTATCATCCCCTGGTTTCTCATCATTGCGTTGCTTTAAAGAGGCTGTACTACTGTAAAAAATAATAATAATAATAAACACTATCTATTCTTGTACCACTGCACCATGTGGCCGGTTACAACAGCGGTTGTCGTGGCTACGAGCATGAGTGCGCAGCACGGCACCAACAGCCGCCATCATGTGACCAGGCTGCACTACTAGTACTACCCGGAGGCTGAACGTGACAAGCCGCTAGCACAGGTACCGTCTAAACCATACATGTACAGCTTGACAGGTAATGGGAGATACAACACCTTGCAGAGAGAAAATAATATGATAAAAATATCGTTCAAGATACAGAGGCAATGGGTTTACTGGCAGCCGTCGTGAGTTCCCTTGAACGCACATGATAAGTAGTACCGGTAGTAGTAGTAGTAGTAGTAGTAGTAGTAGTACATTTAGTAGTGACCACCAGGAGAATATATATATTTTTCGCAATGACAACTCTAGATACGCATCCATTTGCTTTCGGAGGATTGTCTAACAAAGAAAACTGTAAAGACTAACGTCGTCGGTGTGTGAACAATGTCGGTGTCATGTTAGACTAGCAGCCAGACTGCGGTGATGAGCATAGGCAGCAGGCCACCGAACAACGTGCTGCGCAGTGGGACGGCACCGGAAAACTGTGGCTTTTGCGTGGGAACGAGATCTCCCGACTGCGTTCTCAGAACAAAGCGTGCGTTGTCCGACTTGGCTACCACCGACATGTACAGCACCTGGCCGCCTATGACCGTGTCACCAGCAGAGCTACGACGTCGCCGCCGGCGGCTCTCCCTGACATTGATGCCACTGTCATCCTTAGCTAGAAAGTAACCTGTCTCCCCACTTGGAACGATGCCACTGGCATCGTTCAGGGCTGCATTAGGGTTTGGGAAGCTGAAGGATGCGAAGAAACCCAGGTCACCTTCTTGTGATGTGAGTGTAACCGTGACGACTGGAGGCTCTCCCTCGGGTAGTGGCGTTACAATGAACTGTGTTTCATTCTCCTTCAGCGTGCCGCCAATAGGCTCTTCGAATGTCGCTGGCGCGGGGGCTGGGTAAGTGAAGAAGCACAAACATGACGCACGAACACACATGCGCACATGCGTGCACATACACATGCACACGCACATACGCACACACACACACACACACACACACACACACACACACAGAAACGCAGCATTATCACACTGCTTCTTTGTTCCTTTTCGAAAAATTGAGCAGTTCACCTCGGCTGGGCAGGAGTCCGTGTCATTTCGGCACTGCATTCTTGGCCCGGCTTACCATGCACTTCTCCTCGAATACAAATACAGTCGACCTACCCTTATAACGATAACCTCTATAACGATATTACCCTTATAACGATATTTTTCTGCCAAACCAAATCACTCCATTGACTTGTGTATACAATGCCTTACCTCTATAACAATATTGCTATAACGATATTACCCCTATAACAATATAAAATGGGCTGACCAATCGACATTTTCCATTTTATAACAATATCTAGCAGGGAATATGTAGAGCCCACTATCCAGGTAGGGCAAGCTTCACTTGATAAGTCGCTGGGACATGACGAAATGCAACAAAAACACCAGTGGGCACCTTGCTGTGTACATAATGTACATGTAAAATGATGTATGTCAGTTTTTTATGCTATGAGGAGTGTAAAAAATGAACAAAATCCATGCATTGTGACGTATGTGTATGAAATGAACCAGTTACCCCTATAACAATATTACCCTTATAACAATATTTCTTGGTCTGACGCAAATATCGTTATAAGGGTAGGTCGACTGTACAGTATCTATACGGCATCACCTGTATGTTCGCATGTACAGGCAGTAAAATTCAGTTGCGAGCACAAGACGAAGACCGGACGGAGTCACGATTGAGCCAAAACTGATAGGAATCCATTGCAATCATATTATTATCCCAGACCCGGCGGAACCGGTCCGGCTGGTCAGGCCATGCCTCGACCAGCTTTTCGGCTACCAGCTTGTGTTTACTACTGAGGAGGTCATGTGACTACCCTCCATATCATAAACAAACTGTATGAACGGCTAGGGTATGTCCGGACCAATCAAAAACTGCTTCCCCCGCCGGCCGGTCCTGTATAATCCCCAAGCTCGGTGAACAAGATGCAAGCACACAAAGGTGCACCACAGCGCCAGATTGCGGCACTCGTGCAGGCCGACACTGGAAGCAGTGAAATCTGCCCCATGCCCCGGCTCTGCAGTCACTGAAACTTGCACCAGCACGCCTTGACAATTTCTGGTCTCGGAAACATTGGAAAGAAGGGAACCGGGCCACGCGTGTCCCTTTCCGCGATACGTGTACCGTATTTTTCATTGTACCGAATCATGATTCGGAACCATGGGAAATAGAAATTGTGCATAATGGTCCATACATGTTACCATATTCTTTCCACAAAACCCCTGTCTCACTATACCCTACCCAGAGCTACTGCAAAGCTACTTACTTCTGCATGTGCGTTCACGGATGCTTGTTCGAATGTTGTCAATGATGCGGTAGTCGCTGATGGTGAAGACGTGAGCCTCATCTGGATCAGACGCGATTTGTTCCAGTTCCGTTTGGTCGTAATTTCCTATGCCAATAGCGAAGAGTGTGATACCAAAGCCGTGCGCAAGCGTTGCTGGTGGCCCAACATCATCGTGCGATTTTCCGTCTGTAAGCACGATGCCCACGCGGGGCTGTATTCTAACAGGTGTGGTGGCCACAGTTGGATTCTGCGTTGAGAGCTCTGGTGGAGGTGTTGGTATAAATGCACCACCGCCTCCCTCTCCAGCCCCCGGACTACCTGGGTCGCTGGCCTGTTCAGTGGTTGATGTCGTGGCGGCCATTGTTGTCGGTGCTGCAGTGGTAGGCTTTGTGATGTTCAGCATAAACAGCTGTTTGGTCATGGCTGTTATTGCTTTTCCCGTGCGTGTATAGCCGCCTGTGTAAGGAGCAGCTCGGAGAGCAGCAGCAGCACTCTGTGCAGTGCCATACTTGTCAAAGTCAAAGTTGATAGTATACGAGGTAGAGTATGTAATCAGTGCTACACGGCTGCCATTGGGGTTGATATCAAAACTGGCTGCAATATCTGCTGCAAACCCCGTCGCTAATTTGAAGTTAGCTGCCCGTACGCTTCCCGACATGTCGATGACGAATGCCATGTCAACATCAGAATGGCAAGCTGCATATTCAACATGATGATTGCATAAACACAACACACATACACACACATACACACACACACACACACACACACACACACGCACGTCAACAACTACGATTTTAACTAATTTCTTTAGCACGAAATTGACAGGTGTGATAGCATGCGCTATCGGACATAAAGGGCAGGCTACACTTCTGCACTTTCAAGTATTTTCCTGTGTTGACGGTTCAACCGCGTCTCATAACGTATAACGAATATTTGTGAAAGCCGTGTCTGTGTAGTACATGCTCGTATGTGGTGTAAAACACTGATAGCCAGCTAATGATCACGCTAGCTGATTTAGTGAAGCTGGTCACGAGAGCGTGTTGTCGCTATTGCTTCATGCTGGAGCTGCTAGACTTCCAGACTCCTGATCCAACTATGAATTTGCATGCCAGCGGCTTGGTCTAGTACCCTTCTGAAGTAGTCCATGATAATTATTGTGTACAAGGTGCCAAGAGGCTAGAGCTTTGCTGCAGATCCCCCCTATTATTTCACTCTGCCTTGCCAAAAAAAAACCCCGACGGGTTCGCGTACCGGGCAGGTCAAGAACAAGGAGTCATGCAACTCCCTGGTCAAGAACCACCTTTCCGCTTCCGTGGGACGCCACCACCCCGTGATCAGGCGTCAAATGCGGCTCCTAAACGGTGGGGGAGGATAGATCAGATCTACCAACCATAGGCCAAAGGCATAAATCCCATTTGCCTTGCCAAGAGGAAAATAATAATTATTAATTGCTGGCTGGTTGTAGTGAATTATAGCTGGCATTCTGTCTCACTAGAATGCAATTGCAGCTATAGCGTATAGTGCTGGCTTATCTCCATTGTATATGGCAAAGGGCTAACGCCCAACACCTAGCAACCACACATGATGTAGTTTTCGTTAGCATCAAGCACACTGTTTATCCTCTCTGTTCTTGCTTCCTCTACTATAGCGGCAGCAGAGGACTGTCATAGTGTCATGGTAGGTCTGTGTCTTTGTACGTCTGCTCAGTGTGATTCGTTCGTCTTGGATTATAGAGGTTATGCGAATGGTAGCATGCTGGGGAGTCAGTGGAACCGCTTATGGGAGCTATGGATACGGTGTGAGCCGGTGGTTTCGCTTGAGCTAGTGCACATCGCTGTGCCTTGACTTTGCCAAAGCATCTCAACTGATGATGATGTAGCCAGCGTAGCCTCTATTGAATATGTACACTACCACAGCATAATACTCCAGGGCTGGACAACTTCTCCCATTGCCTCTCAGTGTAAGCTGTACAAGCATACATGTATTGTCACGTGAGATAGCAGGAGCAGGTGCATGCACATGGTATGGCCCACAAAGACCACGGGATGAACGCGTCCACGTGTATACTGTATGTTGTGGCAGTAGGATGGTGCTCCACATGAAGGCCGGGCTCCAATTCAAAACGAGATAAATCCATTTTGTGGAAATTTCAGCAAGCGCATTTTTCATTTGTTCTTTTTCGGTCTGCACTGCGTGACTTTTATCAGGTTTTGAAGAAGACGGCAAACTTCACGCATCATTTTGACTGGGATGTATCGCGCTTTGACCCGTAAAACCGACACACAGACGTCCGTGGGGTGAAAACGAATTCTTTCGTGACAAAAAAAGTTTGAAAAACGCAAAAGCTCCGGTTTGGTCTTTATCGAAGTTTTTGGATTGGAGCCCTTCATATGGAGGTGATGAGAATACATCATCAGTTGAGATGCGTTCCCCTTTGGTGAAGTCGCGACACAGCGCTGCAGTAGCGACTCACGCTGCATACATAGCACCCATTAACAGTTACCCTGTATACATAGCGGCCATTAACGGTTCCGCTGTATACAGCGTCCATTAACGGTTCTGCTGTATACAGCGTCCATAATCGGTTCCGCTGACTCACCCCGATGAAGTCATTCGCATAACCTCTATCTCGTTATCAGCGAATATTAATTTTTTTAATTCATTTATTATTACATGTACTTGTAGTAATAGCAGTCCTTACCGCATTGGTCATCGAACTTCCTCGTGTTGTTGATGTACATGCTTGCACGCTCGTCCAGGCCAGTGCTCGAAGGCATCGTATCCGTGAAGTCCTTGGCCCATAGCGCCGCCTGCGTGTCCAGACGTAGTGGCACAGCGAGCAGGGTTGGGTCTCTGCTAACCAGAACGTGGAGGTACAGGCGAACAGCCACCGCTGACAGAAGAGGAATCTTTAGAAGTTCAAACGGAATCTGCTGCCAGTCGAGATAACCACCAACTTCATTTCGGAACACAGTGCTGTTCAAAATGGCTCGACGAAGAGGGTCGACTGCTTTGAAATCGCTCAACGTGGTATTCGTTGTTTGAGTGATTTCCAGCATAAATTTCTTGGCAGCCCATGGCCCATGACCTCCTTGACCGACCGTGGCGGAAATTGTTCCAGCCGATTCCGTATACGCCACACGTCGCATGAAGCCATTGTCATTGGGAAAGATGTTGGACAGAGAGAACTTAGCCAGAACAGCCTCCACAATGTCACAGTACGGAACCTGGGTCTCATCGCCAGGCCCCGGGATGATCAGGGTAGCATCTTCTGCTTGTGACGGCATGCAGGCTGCGGCCAGAAGAACTACTGGTATGATCAATGGCGCCAAGCGAGAGTCGCGATGTTTGGAAGACATGATCAGATCCCGCTGCTGTTCCTGTTCAAGACGCTGAGCGCTGGTTAGTCCTCCTTTGGCACTCTAGTGGAGTGAATGTTGTGACCTGGACTAGACACCACAACACACTGGTTGCTGCTTTCCGAGGAGGAAAGATTTTAGCTTCTGATGCTCCTATTACTTAGTCTTTCATGCCACAATGCTGGGAAGATTTCTTGGAGCACGCGTCACAAGTGACGGGATCGAAGCACCCGCCCCAATCGTGAGTCATTTCTTTTGGTTGGGGCACGATGGTGTGGACTACATGGTGGGGGAATCTGAGCGGCTGAGGAAGGAGCTGCACGATCCGTGCAACACACTAGACATGACGTGAGGTGAATTCGGATGCACAGAGATGACTTGATCAGTTGACCATGGTTGACATCCAGTCCTTTTTCGGTATGGAGTAAGATGCAAGACTGGTAGCTGGTTCCTGCAGACGCTGCAGCATGCACAGCTAGCTTGTCACTGACAGTCAGTGTCAGTGACACCTGAACAGCGAACACACACACCGTGACACGGAAGCTTCAAGCCGGGGTAGGGTTCGCTTTTTTACTTGTCAGGACACTAGTACTTAGTAGTAGTACTAGCTAGTACAGTAGTAGTCATGTACATGTAAAGTCAGGGCTCACAGCATCACACAAAAGCGTGGGCGCCATTTTGGACAGGCCGCTGTCACACGAGCCAGCCAGCATGCCAGAATCGTGTACATGCGATCAGGCAGATATCTCTGAAAACTTGAAAGTGGGGTGCATTCAAAATGTTCATTTGTACCAATGCTTTTTCCTAGGCCTCTGAAACTCTAGGAACATAACTCTCAATACCCATGGTAAGGATTTGTCCGAGAGTTTTTTGTTTTAATCGATACGGTTTGGCATATATATGGAGCCAAAGTATCAGTTGGTGCAGGCGTAATTCTGATTTGGATTATTGTACTAAAATTGAAAAGTCGCTCGGAGAAGTTCTTCTAATTTTCCTACTGAAAATTTTAAGCTATTGGCCATCAAAATCGGGCCAGAGACGGGTACAAACGAACATTTCAAAGGCAACCCTATCTGCAGTGCAGCCGCGAGGAAGAACCGCGCGCGCTGCACTTGTTATGAATGCGGAAACAACACTAGCAGCAAAGCAATTTTTTGAAATGTTTTTGCTACTCGCCTGGCGCTTCATCGCTGTGTCCTCCAGGAGTTATCAAGGCTATGGCAGACCGAAGAAATACATGGCCAGCACAACGGCGAAGCTATTGGACTTGTTCTCTTGCAACGAAACGGAGTGGCGAATCAAATAATTCACAACTCCACATCGTCACCACTGCGCTACACGGCTCTTCGCAGACCAGCCGTATATTTACGTTTACACAACAGGACTTCACGGCGGAGAAACTAAAACTAGAACACGACGTGAGTCATTGCTCCATGCCGTCAAGGAATGCTAGTCCTTTCCCCCTCCCGTCACCCGCGCCTGTGCATCAGTGGCGTAGCTGCCCGGCTGTAGATGTTGAACTCTTTCGTCAACGACTGCAGGATTCTGCTCGGGGCTACTTTTCGCAGGACTCCGTGTGCGGACAGTCTGAATGAAGCCTTCGGCCGACACGGCCAACACTGCTCGCGAAATAATCCACTTGGAAGGAAACAAGAACTACCGAAATGAAATAGAGATAGTGAGACAGTCTCCGGCTATCTCCTTCACCATTCACGACTCAGTCCTTGTCACAGCAACTAAGCCCAAGCAAGTCAAAATCTCCTTGCGCGGCTGCGTTCTACGCGGTCACGCGAGTTCGTTTCTACGGTGATCAGATCCAAGATGTCCTCCCACGTAATCGAGGTTTTGGCATGGTTGCTGTGAGCCCTGATTAAGTAAAGTAAAGTATTAGTTTGCACGTCCGCGTTACCAAGGTTACCACCGGCTATGCGTTGAGAAACACAACCAGTCATGTACATGTATAGCCTACTAAAGTAAAAGTAGTTACTTCACAAGAAACTCTACTACAGTGTTGCGTCGTGCACGCTCGCTGCTACTAATGTATGCATCTCTGGTACTGTAGCATGGAAATCCCCACATGTACTGCGCACATCAGGTCAACGAGGAGCCACATACATGTCTCAAAGGATCAGTCGGGGGGGGGGGGGGGGGGGGGGGGGAGTGAACCGTCGAACAATTCTCCTCAACATAAATTGATAGTTCTTATTATTGCATGCTGCAAGCAGTGATGAGATTGTGTTCATGATGAAAATTGATCATGATGATAGCTCGTGTTATGTCTGGGCGATCAAGGAATATGAATTCTCCAAAGGCAATTGATATGATACTCTGATTGTGCATATTATGTACAGTCTGGTTGGTGCCGTTCAGGTGTCACAATTCTCCTCAACATAAATTGATAGTTCTTATTATTGCATGCTGCAAGCAGTGATGAGATTGTGTTCATGATGAAAATTGATCATGATGATAGCTCGTGTTATGTCTGGGCGATCAAGGAATATGAATTCTCCAAAGGCAATTGATATGATACTCTGATTGTGCATATTATGTACAGTCTGGTTGGTGCCGTTCAGGTGTCACAATTCTCCTCAACATAAATTGATAGTTCTTATTATTGCATGCTGCAAGCAGTGATGAGATTGTGTTCATGATGAAAATTGATCATGATGATAGCTCGTGTTATGTCTGGGCGATCAAGGAATATGAATTCTCCAAAGGCAATTGATATGATACTCTGATTGTGCATATTATGTACAGTCTGGTTGGTGCCGTTCAGGTGTCACAATTCTCCTCAACATAAATTGATAGTTCTTATTATTGCATGCTGCAAGCAGTGATGAGATTGTGTTCATGATGAAAATTGATCATGATGATAGCTCGTGTTATGTCTGGGCGATCAAGGAATATGAATTCTCCAAAGGCAATTGATAATTATGATACTCTGATTGTGCATATTATGTACAGTCTGGTTGGTGCCGTTCAGGTGTCACAATTCTCCTCAACATAAATTGATAGTTCTTATTATTGCATGCTGCAAGCAGTGATGAGATTGTGTTCATGATGAAAATTGATCATGATGATAGCTCGTGTTATGTCTGGGCGATCAAGGAATATGAATTCTCCAAAGGCAATTGATATGATACTCTGATTGTGCATATTATGTACAGTCTGGTTGGTGCCGTTCAGGTGTCACAATTCTCCTCAACATAAATTGATAGTTCTTATTATTGCATGCTGCAAGCAGTGATGAGATTGTGTTCATGATGAAAATTGATCATGATGATAGCTCGTGTTATGTCTGGGCGATCAAGGAATATGAATTCTCCAAAGGCAATTGATATGATACTCTGATTGTGCATATTATGTACAGTCTGGTTGGTGCCGTTCAGGTGTCACAATTCTCCTCAACATAAATTGATAGTTCTTATTATTGCATGCTGCAAGCAGTGATGAGATTGTGTTCATGATGAAAATTGATCATGATGATAGCTCGTGTTATGTCTGGGCGATCAAGGAATATGAATTCTCCAAAGGCAATTGATATGATACTCTGATTGTGCATATTATGTACAGTCTGGTTGGTGCCATTGAGCAAAAGGATAGATACTCCTGTGCAATAAGGTTGTACTGTGTGATGCTAGGAGATGGGCAGGTGAACAGTATGCGCTACAATAATCAATATACTAACGTCACTAGGTTTGCACCACAGAATGTGAGTGGATGCCTAGTATGGTACATTGGTGGCCAGCGCCAGTACAAGGAGTCTAGACTAAGGGTACGTAGCTGTACAGTCATATATACAAGTACAGTATGTAACTTAGTTGAGAAAATTCAATCATTGTAATATTGTTACCAAGCTGTCACTCGGTGAGTATGTGCAATGGCTATGGTCAGTCGAATCTTAGTTACCGGCTAAGTGCACAGCAACTGCACACATGATCAAGGTGAAGATGCTCAACGTGGGCAAATGGGCGCCAGTAGAGCCGAATGATTGCTCGGTATCCCGGTGCATGACTGTGGGTGCAGGTTCCGTAGCTGTGGTCGGGATCACATTACCTGACTGAGCCTGCATCAAGAACTGAGCAGTGTCCGACCTGGCCACAATGGATATGTACAGCTGCCTTGCTTTATCCGATGACGCCGTGTCTCGGCGGCGCCGCCTTCGCCCTGCACTGGCAGCTGAATTCTCAATCGCTTGCTCGTCTGTCACCAGGAAGTGAGCTGTCTGGCCACTAAGCACCTCCCCGCTGGCATCATTCAGCGCTGCATTCGGATTGGGAAAGCTGAATGAAGCGAAGAAGCCGAGATCACCTGTTTGCGAGGTGATGGTCACCGTAGTAACTGCAGGGTCCTCTGGCGGGATGGGGACAGTGACAAACTGGGTTTCGTTTTCCGTCAGACTTCCACCGACAGGCTGTTCCAGGTCAACGGGAGCAGGAGCTGTGACATCAACAACAAACATGCAGAGAAAACAATGGTAAGGTTTTGCAATGGAGGAGCTACTAGGTACCCGTCAATTCCTAGTCCTATCATTGACTTTGCGGGGCTACGAACATTTCTCTTAAAAGTGTGACATTTCCATCACTCGCACAGGTCTACGCAGACACTCAGACACATACGCACACGCGCACACACGCACATACACCACCACCACTCATACACACACGCACTGACACTATCAGATTGTCTCAAAACCAGTTCTCAAGTCTTCTCCTTACATCTGCAAGTCCTCTCGCGAATGCTTGTCCTGATGTTCTCAATGACGGAGAAATCGTTCACCTTGTACACGTGTGCTTCGTCTGGGTCTGATGCGATCTCCTCCAACTCCTGCTGATTGATATTGCCTACACCAATGGCAAACATGGTGATGCCAAGGTTGTGCGCGAGTTGCGAAACAGGCAGGACGTTATCCATAGATTTCCCGTCCGTGATGACAATACCAACGCGAGGCTGG
The DNA here is from genome assembly GCF_964019385.1 of Sycon ciliatum. NCBI lineage: Eukaryota > Metazoa > Porifera > Calcarea > Leucosolenida > Sycettidae > Sycon > Sycon ciliatum. The sequence continues at coordinate 10,763,118 of NC_088648.1, read as the reverse complement.
ACGTAAATCGGTGCCACCGTTGGCACAGCATCCGTGCTGGTGACGGGAGGCTCACTGCTGGTGGGTAGTCCGGGCATCGATGGAACACCTCCACCGCCAGGGAAGTCGGGCAGTTGGTCGAAAAATGGTGGCACAGTTGTCGCTGGTGCTGTCGTTGTTTCGGCTGGTGTAGTGGTGGGCGTTGCAGTGGTTACAGCCACCGCTGGGCTGGTGCTTGTCACAGTATTGTTCAGCATAAACACGTACTTGATCATGGCGGAGATTGCGCGTGCAGTCCTGGTGCGGCCGCCAAGGTATCTTGCGTTCCTGATAGCGTCTGCCACACTGTCAGTCGTATTGTAATGATCCAGGGGAAAGTTCAGTACTGGGTTTGTGGAGAATGTCACCAGACCAATGCGAGTGGCATTGGGGCCTACGTTGAAACTGGAAGCAATGGCTGCTGCAAACGCTGTAGATTGCGCAAATCCAGTTCGGCGAACGCTGCCAGACATATCCAGGACGAAGGACATATCAACATTTGCGTTGCAAGCTGCACGAAACGACAAGAGAGGGGAAAATTTTAAGAAGAAGAAGCAAACATAGAACGTACAAATAGTCCCAACAAACTACAGCAACATTGCATCCGTGTGAACTAGGATTGTAGGATAGGTATTCTACATGCTGGATAATGTATTCAGGATAAAGATCTGATCATGGGCCGCACACAGTGCACGCAGTGTAGCGTGACCAGGGAGACCTGCAGATGGATTGTCAAGTACAGTCTACAAAACAATTAGCTCCAGGTATGGTTAGACTCAGCGGGTGGAGAGGCAAGGATTAATTTATAAGAAGAAAAGAGGACCAAAGAGCAACAAGACTTAGTTATGCACCTTCCCCTCCTTCCCCTCCTTATGTTATTTCTATAACTTCGAACCTTCCAAGCTGGAAGGCTGTTGGAGTGCGCATCTAAGATGTGCTAGAGCTGATTGCCAGTTAGGTGTAGAACATCAGTACCGTTGGTCTGTGTCATGCAATGTTATCGCGTGAGCTGATTGTATTAAAGTAACTGGTGGTGTTAGTGGATAACATAGCGTAACTTGTAGCTCTTTGGTCCTGGTATGGGTCACAATCCGTCATATTCACCACACCGACCATCTTCAGAAAAAGACTTACCACATTCGTCATCAAATTGGCGTGTGCGATTAACGAACAGTTGAGCACGCCTGTCTTCGTCTGCACTGGACAGGTCCTTGTCTGTTTGCTCCGCGAAGTTCTTCGCCCATAGAGTTGCCTGTGAATCCAAGCGAAGAGGCACGGCGGAAAGGCTGGCGTCTCGCGAGATGAGGATGTGTAGATACAGGCGTACTGCCAGTGCTGACAGAAGAGGAATCTGCAAAAGCTCGAACGGAACCTGCTGCCAGTCGAGAAAGCCACCAACTCCATTTCGAAACGCGGTGCTGCTCAGAATGGCTTGACGAAGAGGGTCGACTGCTTGGAAATCACTCGATGTGTTATCCGTTGTCTGGGTGATGTTCAGCATAAACCTCTTGGCAGCCCATGGTCCGTGACCTCCTTGACCGACCGTGGGGGAAATTGTTCCAGCCGATTCTGCATATGCCACGCGTCGCAAAAAGCCATTATCATCCGGAAAGATATTAGCGAGAGAGAACTTTGCCAGAACAGCCTCCACGAGGTCACAGTAGGGGGCGGCGGCGCTCGGATCGCCTGGGATAATCAGAGTGGCATCCTCTGCCTGTGCTGGCGATGTGGACATGGTCACTGTGAGTACTACAACGCAGGTAAGGAAGAGTAGGACACGCAACTTAGGCCGACACCCTGCCATCTTGCTTGGTCAATGCACAATACTCCCAGCAAAGTAATAACTGTATTAGTTCACACAGGTACTTTTTAAAACTAAGTAGAGCGAAAGAATAATGTTGTCGTTACAGACAGGAAATGTTGTGCTGCCGTATGAGAAAGTCAAGCGCTTTTATAGCACTCCTGGATGCGGCGTTCAGTTGCCAACACGATGCCTCTAGACTAGAGCAGCGCTAAGCAGTGGTTGCTGTTTGTGTTCAACGTTCGCCTCCCCGTGTCCCACTCATACTTTTGCATGGTAAGATGCTCCGGAATGCCTCTATCTCCACATACATGTATGCACGCTTTGCCATACATGGTGCGATAGATAAGGCTGAACGATAACAGAGTGTCTGAGTATGGTGTCAGTACTTCACGTAGAGAATCGCGCAGCATGCATGCAGACACACGCACACATTCACACACACACACACACACACACGCACACACACGCACACAAGTCGCCTGACACACGCATGCCGTTACTTAGACTACGGCACTAGAAGCCATTACCGTTTTTGCCATTCCCTACGCCTGCGGGACGCACTGGCACGTACGGCCACCTTCACAGATTTATGTGAAATCCTGGCCAATGTCAGCCACACCATATTAGTCCCAATAGTGATCAGGCCTTGAATGGAGAGCTTGACAGGCGGCAGGGTATGCGACAAGTTAGTTGTCATGGTGGTGTGCTGCCTCTCAGCACCTAGCACCTACTAGTACTAGTACTAGTACTGAGCTACTGTAGTGTAGAATCATTGTCACTGAGTGCATGGCAGAGAGTCTAGCTGTATCAAGAAAAGCCTTCCCTATATTTCTGCTCGTAGTCTGCATTCTGCAGCCGTGTATGGTCTTACAAAGCCTCCGTAGAGTCGCGGATTCAATGGCACTCAGTGTTTGAGTTTTTGCTTGGCGACAAGAACTCGCGGCACGGTTGTTTCAGGCAAAGCAAAGTGTCAGCTGAGGGACCTCGCCCAGCGCGATACATTATGCCAAGTTTAGAGTGGTGCTATCGACACACATGACCGTTGAGCGCAAAAGAGCTCAGATCTAGAAGTAGAGGGTTGCTGTAAATCTAGCAACACCAGGCAATGGCAGCTGTCATGATTATGTGCTTGTGCAAAATACGGTATTGCAAGCCCAGCAAAAACTACACTGTAGTGCCTACCCCTAGGCCCTACCCGTGTCATGAAACATGGAACAATCGCACCCATTTTCCGGTGCAGCTGCAATGGCGAATCTACGTGCTTGCTCGCGTGTAAAATATATTCAGCGTTGCAAAACAACTAGAGGCTGAAATAGGTGAGAGCTCAAAGACGCAAGGGCCGGGCCTTATGTGGTAAACAAAGAACATCCCAGCTTATTGGGTGGACGTGGGAGCTGTAACCCCCTTGGCACCGACTCCTGCCTAGTCATGGTGTACTTCACAAGACTTGAAGTACACAAGTCATGCACACATTGATAAACACATCACTGCTACAGCATACAGCGGCAGCAGGCTCTTTGTTGTTCCTACAAGTACAGTGTGTATTTCAAAAAGATTTCAATGAAGTACCAAGAGTTCATGCACTCTTGGAAGTACCTGTGGCCGTAAAGCTAAAAGAGAGCGACATAGCGCATGACGCGAGTCTATCGATGACGGCCTATCATCACAACTGCGTGACTTGTATTGTAGTACTACTACTACTAGACAGTAGTCTACATGACGTATTGTAGTGTCTGGCGCATGCATCCTCTCACAATCTTCAGTTGGGCTGCTGTTCAGCGAAACAGCCTTTGAAACCAGTGTCCAGTCATTCCTGTTGTTGCGGGAGCTGACAGGTGCGTAGGCCCTCCATCGCAGGACTGTAAACACGTGTTGTAGTGTGGAGGCGATCGTTTTTAATTGTTTCTTGTTATTCAAAGCCCCGTTTGCTGCTTGGAACATCATCACCGTGCAGTAAATTATGTATTGTATCGGACAGTGGTGAGTTTTCCGTCAGTGCACTGCCGGTGTGCCAACTGCTGCCCGGACCACTGCATCCAAATACAGTGTAGCGCACTGGCAACTAACTTGTTACTTGCCCAAGCTCTCGCACACATGCTCCAAGCGACCACAGTTCTACAGTCCCGTGGCCATGCAGTCTGCAGTCTTCGGTTGGGATAGAACTTAATAAGTCTTTACTTAGAAGCCCATGCATAGAACGCCAACTGGTTAGTTGCTTTACCGGCTTAGACATGCTGGTCACGTGGTCTAAGCAACGACAAACTCAAGATAATATCCCGGCCATGATTGGAGAGAGAGAGAGAGAGTGAGAGAGAGAGACAGGGCACGCGTGCGCGCGTGTGTGTATGAGAGAGAGAAGAAAGTAATCATCTTTTTATTTTATTGATAATTACGGATAACCCGAAGGCTGGATGGAGTGCCTATGTCAAGGGGTGTTCCGGACAAGCAAGTATCATGTAACGAGCTCAGCGGTGAGCGAAAACAAAAGCAATGGGATAGATGAATATTTTAAACTGCTTACCGTATGTATCAATAAGGAAAGATAGCGTTGTACTGCACACCCATGTCATGATGACAGTCATCATAAATACATAATAACCGTATGACCAGATTTGGTCAGGAATGTTTCAATGGCAAAGTGGCAGTTTTCTGACTGTGCATGGAGATAGGAACGGTTGAGCCCCAAAGCACCTCCTTGCCAGTGCAGTTGTGATAAGCGTTCTTTCTCTGAAGTCTGATGTCCCATCGGTTGCCACTCGAACTGAGAGAGGCTGACAATGGCACTCATCGATCATCTACACTGATATGCATGTAGATTGATAAAATAAATAAAAGGGGGGGGGGGGGGGATAAGAATACGGTGCCCGGCCACACGTGTGCATGTGACAGTTGGGTAAACACCGAGGAGCCGGCCCTACACAGGACAGGTACATAAACAGGGTCCAGTAGGCAGTAGCACTGCAAGCTTCCATTCAACTATAAAACGACATTCGTGGAGACTATTACTTGTCACAATGTGAGTGCCATTGCCATTGCCAGTACATCACTCGTCGGTATTCAGAAAAAAACTCAAGGGGGAAGACTGAAGTGAAGAGGAGGGCTGCAGTCACGTACTCTGCACTCCACAGATACTAGTACTACCCATGATTGTATGCCATGCATGCTGTCTAGACTCTACAGATAACAGTGGTCTACTGCATACTCCCCCCCCCCCCCCACCCCCCGGCTATTGGCGCTGATGAGACCTTACAGCAAAATTCAACAGCATGCTCAAGACAAGAGTAAAAAAAACCAAGACAATGTTAGCATGTAGACCCGCATTTACATTGTACTACAGCACACCTCTTTCCCCCACATGCATGCAGTCCATTCCCCACAGCCTGGCACAGGCCAAACATTCATTCATATCCATAACTACCGGTATTATTTTTGGGCTCAAACGATTAGTCCGATTAACCGGTTGCAGACCGGTTACGAAGAATTAACGGTTAAGGGGGTTCGGGACAGTTAGGCCCAAAAATTTAATTTCAACATCAGCCCAATCTGACATCAGGTTTGAATAGGTACAGCCTTATATTTTCGCTTAGTAACATCAGTTTTTCAATTGCCCGAATAGGTCTTGCCAAAAACACAATTTTCCTTGATGACACAAAATGACACAAAATCCCAAAATTGATGAGAAATCGTCCATAACATCAGTTAGGACAGAAAATATGACATAAAATTTTACAGACTGTTCGAGGTATTGACTAAGATGATATGAACACCGAAAAATGTACACTTTGGTTGACGATGGGATCCAGGTCGTCATTTCCTGGAGAAGAACAAAAAGACGCAAAAAATGAAACTTTGAATATTTTTTGCAGCTTATTTTTGAGTTTGCCCCATATGTGGATACTTCAAACACGTTCTATAAGTGGGTTGGAACAGGTTTACCGTGGCGAAAATAGGGGTCACCGTGCATATTCTTGAGAAAAATCCAAAAAACTGTCAAAATTTGCCTAAAATTGGTAAATTCACGTATCTATATTGCTTGTACTTCTCTGCTGCTGCTTTGGTCATAACTTATTGGATTTTTGGCTGTTAGGTGTTGCATAAACTCACTAGAGCCCTTGATGTTCAGAACAATACAAGGATGGAATAGCTGAACTAGTAAATTTGCCGGAAAACCCTGGGTGCATGCATTATCGATAGGTACTTTTCTCCATGATTACTCTCCTGTTGGCACTTGGTTGTGATACATGTACATGTAGCTATGATAGCGCTTAGCACTGCCCCATATCAAACTACAATGAAAGCTGACATGTTGGAACGAATCAGACAACATTGAGTCCTCTTGTTCTTCAACTATGCGAGCTAGAACGTGTCCCCACACTGGCAAAAATGATGGTATTTTACGGTGCGCACAAACAAGTGAAGCACTGTGCCACAGGGCGTTCCTTACAGTTGGGTTGCTGCTGGTTCTTCGCTAGGTGTTCAGCCACCACTAATATAATCTTCCTTGAGACTGTCACCCGCTTCTTACCTCCGACTTGCTCCTTCATCAGTCTGGAAATGGCTGGCTCACCACTTCGTTTGTAGGACAAGACAAAGTGCTTCATCACCAACCCACTGGCAGCTGCCCGCACTGCAACTGATTTAGAGAAGCACGTTGCTTGGACCAACGGTTGAAGGGTGGCCAGCCGCTTTTGCTGATGTTCTGCAAACTCCATCGCCGAACATGCTGATGCAAAAGTGACAGAGTGCTACAGGATACTGGCATCAGGGCGAGCTTCGACAATTTCAGGTAGGGCCGCAACATCCGCAACAGCATCATGAGCAGCGAACTCATTCCCAACGATGAACTATAAATCAATCTGAGGCTGTAGCTTGGGAGCTCCGGTATCGCGGTTTAGGGATCAGAGTGTTCACCAATCACAAAATGCACACCATCGACACACACATCCGTGCACACATACACACACACACACACACACACACACACACACACACACACACACACACACACAAACACACACACATGCATGCTCTCACACGCAATAGAACACACGCGCGCGTACACACACATACATTCACGCACGTGTGCGTACCCACCCACATGGATGTGCACACTCATGTGCATGAGTGGAGATGCCCGCATACACATGTCACACCAACATGCCCTGGGAGCGGTCATGCACGTGTGTATAGTACGTGTGCGAGGGCACGTCCACATGAGCGCATATGCATGTGCATGTTCATACATGCGTATGGTGCACACATGCACAAACATGCAGGTCTATGCAAACACACAGACGCTCGCGGCCGCCGCGCATACAGTGTGCTCATACATTTCCATAGCCATAGGATGGCAATGACTCGCAAAAATGATATCATGAATAAATCTTATGAGATTGAAAAACGCACTTACCCAAAGCAGCTTTGGTGTTGCGTGTGGAAGCACGGGGGCCAGGGTGTTGAGCAGTTACAGGGCTATCTGTATCTATAAAATAATTCTCCATCCCACACTGCTGACACGGAATGACAAGTACGCTGCCCAGGTCGTACCTCTTCTCTTCAACGCAATCAATGAGCGCCAGAGGTTTGCCACATCCAGGATTCTGGCACGCAGACAATCCCACAGCCAGATACCTGAGATGAACGATTCGTCGACCGTGAAGAGGGGCACTGAACGACCTCTTCGCGGGAGTCGAATCCAGTGGCGTTAGTGATGGAGATCGCACTTTCCGTTTTTCAGGAACTCGATCGATCGTTTGAGTTTGCGAAGCGTCCCCCTAGGCCCTCCTCGGCTTCTTGCACCGTCCAGTACGCAGAATCCGGGCCGCGTCGTGGGTGACGGATTACTCTCCCGCGTCTTCATCTCCACGACACGTCGGCAGGAGAACCGAGCTATCCAAAAACCGCCAATGTCAAAACAAATCCGCAAGTCCACTAGTAGCAGTGGCTGAGCTTCTTCCTCAAATCTTGTCTCGACTCGAGCACGCGCTGCGAAGTCATGGTCAAACTATTTTCTGTGCATGATCGCGTCCCATTTTTCCACTCCGAAAGGCATTATTTTTCAGAAAAAAATTCGGAAATCCAACATGGCGCTAACCGTCGCGAACCTCCTTAACCGATAAAGATAACGGTTACGCAGTAACTTTTCAGTCAATTTTTCAAGTATCAGGTCGTTGCAAAGTGTGCACTTTCGCGGGCTGTCGCACGCGTACTGTCAACTCGGTCATATCTGGTCTCTTGGTGTGAGAGTATGTATGAATGAGCATGCAAGAGAATGTACAAGTGTGCGTTGTACTGAATAGGGTACATTTTTTGAATGAGTGTAGTCAAATATAGGGTTAAAAAAGAGTCCGCAGTATTGCCGTGGCTTGTAGGTTATAACCGGTTAAAGGGAAACTGAACGCCAAAAATAAGTATGGCTTATCCGAAGGAGAATTGGGCACTGATTCCGATGAGCTATGTCTCGAGCCGATCAGAGAAGAGGAATCGTGTCAAATTTCATAAATAACACCTTCCATATTTGGAAATTGGGCTTGATGACGTGCGTACTGCTTAGCTGTCACCATGCTGTGCATGCTCAGCAGTGTAATTGAATGGAAGAAAGCAATTACTTTGGTGTTTTGCAGTTCTATTTCGTTCCCTGACGGTAATCAAATCTAGATGTAGGAATCTGTTGAGCAGGAGAGTGACACATGTCTTCCCGAAGGCTGTCCAGCCTGCAGTGGTGATGAAGAAGACACGAATATCACCCCAAGATCGATTGTAGCGAATTGAAAATCTCATGGTGAATTTGCTTCCACTCCAAGGCAATGTCGAGGTATGAAGGGTGCTTGTACTGCCTTCCAAAGTGCAGCGGAGATGAACATGGCTTTGCATAGCTGTTGTTCTACGCCAACTTACCTACTCTTGCTGGTACCGTAGTGGTATATTGCAAATTTCGTGGACGAACAATTCGAGTCACTAGTGGCTAGTGAGCAACACTAACAGGTGAGATTTTTCAATTTGACAAAAATTGTTCTTGTTTGAGAACAGACGGTGGCAGTCATTAGACTCAGTAGGTGTCTCTCTGCGGCTTCTTTCCCTTCATCGATAGGGTTGTGCTTGAAGTCGAAATAAATAGAACATGTGGAACAAAAATCGGATCACGTAATTCGAATTTCAATTTCAAAGTACATATGTGTACATCAAATCACAAAAATTTCAATATGGTGCTGTGCACTGAAAAAGACTGGGAGCTGGCAGCAATGGAAAGGGTAGAAACGAAACCAGTAAAGTAGAGTATTCATAAGGTAGAGGGAGTTGAAAACGGGAGACGAGTAGTGAGCATTTCAGTTCGAAGTAGTGTCAATAGACAGCATCGTGTTGCATATGTTGTGAATATTGTGCGAATCTAATAATTGGCAGACGGTAGTGATTAAGCAGAGTATTGTTACAATACGAGGTACTTTGTGAGCAGATAGCAATCAATATCACGACATGGTTTAGACAGGAACTCATAAATGTCAAGAAATTGATAATCCAAAATTATAATTATTATCCCCTGAGTAGTATAATTATTATGGTAATCTCCTGTGTTTACATGCAGAGCCTTGACGTTGCTGGAGGAGCGACAATATAAATTACATAAACTTGTAGCTCACAATGTCGGATGACTGCCGTATTGCATTGCCAACGCAAACCCATCCTGTGTCAGTCCAGCCATCCAGCAACTTGTACTCCCCGGACCAGATGCCGCTGCAGCTGAACACCATGCCGATGGAAAGCCAGGAGTTGATGGCGAAGCATTCTGGTCTGCACAGTACAAGGCAAAGAACAATTATGAATTATAACGCATTGTAATCCTTCCCACACGTCTTTGTAAAAACAAACAAACAGTGCCATTATCACAACACTTGATCAAGCATCTTGATGGAGGTATTTTCCATTGTGCTGGCCCAGCATCTCCACCAGGAAGACCATGTACACTTACAAGTATCTTGTGTGTGTGTGTGTGTGTGTGTGTTTGTGTGTGTGTGTGTTTGTGTATCCGTCTGTGCACACGTGTGTGTGTGTGGGGGGGGGGGGGTAGACGCATATGTGCATGGGTAGGAGTGTGTGTGTGTGTGTGTGGGGGGGGGGGGGGGGTCACGCACATGTGTATGGATGTGCGCGCTGCATGCGTGTGTCTGTGGGATGGGGTGGAGGTGCACGCACATGTGTACATGTGTGCGCGCAAAATAGAATGTGAGTATTGTGTTCGTTGAACACAGGGAGTCCTCCTGATTCCATAAACTTTGTGATCATTGTAATTTCATGCGCTTTCAAGTTGAAATTCGCAATACATGTACTGATGCTTGATTAGATTTATGTTCCACATGTTCTATTTATTTTATTTTACTTCAAGCACTTGTACTATCAAGCACAACCCTACCAATGAAGGGAAAGAAGCAGCAGAGACACCTACTGAGTCAAATGACTGCCACCGTCAGTTCTCAAACAAAAACAATTTTTGTCAAATTGAAAAGCTCACCTGTTAGTGTTGCTCACTAGCCACTAGTGACTCGAGTTGTTCGTCCACGAAATTTGCAATATGCCACTACGGAACCAGCAAGAGTAGGTAAGTTGTCGTAGAGCAACAGCTATGCAAAGCCATGTTCATCTCCGCTGCACTTTGGAAGGCAGTACAAGCACCCTTCATACCTCGATATTGCCTTGGAGTGGAAGCAAATTCACCATGATTTTTCCAATTCGCTACAATCGATCTTGGGGTGATATTCGTGTTTTCTTCAACACCACTGCAGGCTGAACAGCCTTAGGGAAGACATGTGTCACTCTCCTGCTCAACAGATTCCTACATCTAGATTTGGTTACCGTCAGGGAACGAAATAGAGCTGCAAAACACCAAAGTAATTGTTTTCTTCCATTCAATTACACTGCTGAGCATGCACAGCATGGTGACAGCTAAGCAGTACGCACGTCATCAAGCCCAATTTCCAAATATGGAAGGTGTTATTTATGAAATTTGACACGGTTCCTCTTCTCTGATCGGCTCGAGACATAGCTCATCGGAATCAGTGCCCAATTCTCCTTCGGATAAGCCATACTTATTTTTGGCGTTCAGTTTCCCTTTAACCGACCGTTAGCTTAGCAGTTAACCGTCAGGGGTAAAACCGTAACCGTTTGAGCCCTAATTATTTTACTCATCTCGGTAGTACTGCATCAGTGCATGAATGCATCTGCATGCGCATGATCAAGAGCAAAATGTACCAATACAGTAGTACTGTAGTCGCGTTTCTCATGCATTTACGTCATTTACCCAGTCCCTGGCACAGCCTTTGGTCACAGGGCTTCACTCTTCCGGCAGCAATGATGTTGCTATTGCAATTATGCCGCAGCAGCACATTAACATGCTGCATATCAAGCAGCAGAACGAGTATCCGATATCGACTGATTCGCATACTACAGGGCTGACATCCACACTTTGACGAGAAGAATGCATGTCTTGATCTGCTTCCCTCAGATCCTGTCTGCTATTTCTCTAATGGAAAACGCTGTTCGTAATTCAAGGCTAAAGCAGCGCGAAGCACGGGGCCGCTAGAGTCACGGGGTTCATTCAGCACGACCGCGGTACACAGTGCTTTTGAATGTCCACAATACCAAACAACAACCACCACTTGTCCTTAAAACACGCAACGGTTAGTTTTCGTCACTAAAACTTAGTAAAAAGCCAAGAGCGTTTGCTAAGTGAAACTGATGGGCATGGACAGCATACCAGCGCAGGCCATGAATAAAAATGTTAAAAGTGTAGTAATAAAAATAATGTAGAAAACCTGATACGACAGCTAAAAGAGATGCGCGGGGATGTCAGAAGAACGCCCCACTGCATGGAGCAATCCCCGGATGGAGTGCCAGATAAAGAGGAAAATATCCAGTAAAAAGAGCAGAATCGAGGAGAGGAACAAGATGGTAGAATTCTGTGAGTCGACTGGCGCAAAACAGCAACAGTCTGCAGATAGCAGCGGTAAAAAGAAGAAGAGAGGTACTGGTCTAGATTCGTTGTAGCGGTGTCACCATTATTCCATTTTTTCCTGTGCATGCACTGGAGTAGACTAGCATGCATGATGCGATAGGTGGACGATCATTCCGTTGTCATAGCATTCGTTCAAACGGTCACCCTGCCAACACATGGCGAACCTACCACTAAAAATAAAAGAGTTATCGGGGTATGTTGACAGCCAGGCCTGTGGGCATTGGCCCGACAGCCCGACAGCAACACAAAGACTAAGGTCTACGACTAATTATATACATCCGCACTAGAAGACGGTCTGACTCAAGACGACGGAAACGTCACAAACATCACAATAGGAAGCACTGAAAGACACATCACACAGGCCACCTGCACGCACCCAGGGACGTGTTACGTGTAGCAGAGGATCTAGGACCTGGAGGCCTCACAGTCGACAAACGAACAAACGATACGAAAGGAACAAATGATACGCGAGAACAGCCCGGTCACTATCCACATGCAGGTGCTGTGGTATTTCATAGTGAGTAGTCATTCAGTGCACTGCACGGCACAGGTTTACTAATAGCATACCTCTCACATGGGGTACTGGTCGAAGTGACAAACGTGGTGCGTCCACACCCACCCACCCAGCCACCCAGCCACACACACCCGCGCACCCGCGCAATACACCGCCGGTCTTCGCGTTATTTCCTTCACTGCGCGGAGCGGAGCTGCTTGACAAGGCGGTGCGGATCAAAGCTTCCGTTATGAGACTGGTGAATCTCCGGTCCGCTGTAGATACAATGCACTTTCATGTTTTCCGTGTACTTGAGGTTGGTCAGCAGCTACACACAGGGCACAAACACAGACATGTTATTCAATGGCACACTTGCCTTGGCCACAGGCAAGTGTTGTAGTGAGGTCAGCTGTGATCCACTATGGTCTGACATGGATTACCAATGGCACGACTCTAAGCATTCTGAGCCAGCAACAAAAATAAGATTGGCATATTGGGCAGATAGAGTGACACCGCAATCAACCAGAAGGCTAAAGTGATACCAACTGTAGGTAAGGAAGGATAACTGTGGCAGCCAGTGCAGCAACATACAGGCCGCAAGAAAATGCAGCGAATATTGCAGTCATAATCAGCACGACCACAAAACATGTACCAGCAGCACAGGACGGCACAGCAAAGGGCAGGACACACACCCACACACACACACACACACACACACAGTACTACTACAATCGACGCATCCATACAAGCATCTGTAGCACCACCACCAACAACAGCAGCAGCACAGCGCAGCCAAGCACAGTACTGCAACCATCGACACATCCATACCAGCAGCAGTAGCACCACCACCAACAGCAGCAGCAGCAGCACAAATCTAGGAAAGACTGTAACCTACCTTTGGTGTGATGAGGAAGTACTGCGATGTTCCAGGCCGGCATGCAGCCGCCACAACAAACTCAAACACCTTGCGTTCATTGTTAGGATCCATACCCTGTGGACAGCAGCAGCACAGCAGCAGTACACAGCAGCACAGCAGCAGCACACAGCAGCCGTACACAGCAGCACACAACAAACACAACCCAGGCTCAAAACAATTATGCCGTAGTGATGCCAATCAGGAGCAGAGACCCACAAACCCGTGGACACAGCCACAACGTTGTTTCCGGATCAGTCATCGGGTAGAGGGTGGATTGGTGGACACTGGACAGCGTCTGATAAATCGGATATAGTGACAGCAACTTGGTACACACTTCCACTTGTTCACACCGGACCACACGCCCTAGCACATGATACCGCATCCACAAATGCACATGCACATGCACACACACACACACACACAGTGACGCACGCACACATGTACACACGTACACACACACTCCTGTCCTGTCCTGTAGAGCCACTACCACTAGGGTCACGTGGGCCCCGGAGGGGCAGCAGAGAGAGAGAAAGAGCACGCCACCCGATGGCGCTCCAGATGCGAGACTAGTCGGAACCGGCGAGAGCAGATACACACACACACACACACACACACACACACACACACACACACACACACACACACACACACACACACCACGTATACGCCCGTCGCTAGAGAAGCACACAAATCTGCAAATGCACTGGATGTGCACCCACAAATTTTCTCATAGTAACGATAGCGGACAAGATCTGAATGAGACAGATCAAGACAAGCGTCGGATAACTGTCCAATCCACACAGCCTGCGAAGCCATGTACACCTGGTCTGCACCACACGGAGTACATCGGCACACAGACACACAGACACACTCACAAACACACAGGCAGCACTGACCTGATTGATCTCATCGACAACCCGGAACGGACACGTAGTGAGCTCTTGCAGCGCCATCAGATAGAGCATGGTGGCCACACTCCTCTCTCCGCCACTCTGATGCTGAGCTGTCAAGACGTGCAGCTTCTGACTGGTGTGGAACTTCACCAGGATGCGTATGGCGTACTTGTCGTAATCCTGCACACGCACACACACATGAGAATAAAAACGGACAAAAGGTTGCAGAGCGGATTTACACTGATCCATATCATTAGCCAAGCATCTTCACATACCTGCCAACATCCCGATTCGGAAGGGATCGTCCCGATATCGAGGGTGGTAATAGGCACCCAGAAGTACATTTGTCGCATGCCTCATAGATACATTTGCATACATTTTCATACCAAGGTATGTCATTGTCCCGATCTCAGGTTTGCAAAAGTTGGCAGGTATGTGTTCAACTAACACCAACCAGTTATAGTGCACTGAAAGTTGGCTTCATGTGCAGTTCCATGCACAGCTTGTGGCAGTATATTATGATCACATCCAGCATGCACATGGGTGTATGATTGCGTAGAGAATTCTGCCCGAAACCAAAGCCAGACCACAGATACACAGCCTCTTAGGTACACATACACACGGCAGACAGATGCATGAAGAGAAAGCCACACAAACAGGCAGGCAGGCAGGCAGGCAGGCAGGCAGGCAGCCAGAGAGAGAGAGAGAGAGAGAGAGAGAGAGAGAGAGAGAGAGAGAGAGAGAGAGAGAGAGAGAGAGAGAGAGAGAGAGAGAGAGAGAGAGAGAGAGAGAGAGAGAGAGAGAGAGAGAGAGAGAGAGAGAGAGAGAGGGAGAGAGAGGGAGAGAGAGAGAGAGAGATAGATAGAGAGAGAGAGAGAGAGAGAGAGAGAGAGAGAGATAGAGATAGAGATAGATAGAGAGATAGATAGAGAGAGAGCGAGAGAGAGAGAGAGAGAGAGAGAGCGAGAGAGAGAGAGAGAGAGAGAGAGAGAGAGAGAGCGAGAGAGAGAGAGAGAGCGAGAGAGAGCCATTTCTACGAGCACTCACATCGTTTTCTTCAAGTTGAACTTCTCCATTACAGCCCAATTTACTGAAGAATTCACCATATTTACCATTAATCTTGTTAATCAATTGCTTGAGTGGATCCAACCACCTACACAGACAACATACAAGTGAGAACAGACCAAAAAACCAACAAAGTTCACTTGACGGGAATCCAATGGCACAACAGATACAGACCTACGACAACCGGCTCTGCAAGGTGGATGGCAGTCTCAGTAGAACACCTCCAGCCAATGCAGTGCCTTCAACGCATCATTAACATGCATGTAGAGTGTATCTCACACACACACTCAGTGGATGTGCATGTATACTGATCTTGCCTGCTTCCAGACCACACTAATGTATACTGTAATTTCACAAATTTTCGGTGTACTTTTATTTTCGGTACTTTTGGTGCCTATGTTTCATCCCTAAAATTCAACACACAGAACAAACACTAACATACATAATCCAATAGGGAACTGCTTCTCTGTACCTAAAATTTCTGTTCACCTAACCTGGCCTTTTGCCCTCATACCGAAAATATTGAGCACCGAAAATTTCTGAAATTAGAGTAGCCCTCACGGCTGTTCACGTGCAGGCACTTGTAAATATGGCGTCGTTCGGTGCGATTTATGTAACATTGTGCGAATAGTACAAATACGCGATGAGTTTGCGTTTTTGGAAGAAACTCGCGTGGTTCCACGATTTAGGACGTGAAACCAAGAGAAAAGTTTTGAAAGCGCTCGAGCGAGATACTCGACTTTTCGGCAATTTGAGAGAGAAAGAGGGTGGAAAGGCGCCCTGGGCTGCCCAGTTAGCTGTATTTCCGCTTCAAACTTGCTCGAACTACTCCTGGCAGTCTGGAGATTGATCTCACCAGTGATTGTCAGCCTCTGCTTGGCGTGCTCGCGTGTACAACATTCAAGTTAGACATTTCGTAATTGTTCAACGCACAATAGGGTAGATATCACAATTTCAAGCTCACTTGGCCGGCTGCTGTTTTCTTCTACAATATCCCACATGCCGACTAAGCAATTTACAGCAGGAAGCAGCCTTCTACACTCAGCAGCAACTAAAGGGCCACACCATTTGTCTTCCAAATCAAGAGAAAACAGGCTCCTGACTCGTCGCGCGTATTTAGAAGTTCACGCGCGTATTCTAGTGACACTTGGGGAAGACAACCAGAGGATAGTCCTCTACCTGGGAAAAAAATCGGGGAGGGCTTCTCGGAGCCGAGTTTGTCAGCGACGACACAAGGAGTATTTCAGAACGAAGCCAAAGTCGCACGGCACAGAACAAATGTTTCTTGAAGGAAAGGCAGTCATGTGAGGTACGAGCGGAAAGCTTGAAACAAGACACAGATGATCAGCGTGTTCCCCGGGCTGTCCGGGCTGACTAGTCTCCAAAATCCAGGGGAAACCATGGCCTACTCGTGTTCTGACGATTTGAAAATTCAAAATTTCTTGCCATTGAAGCCCAATCGAGACTTTCGGCAGCCATATTGTTAAGTGGCGTGAAATCGCACAAAAAAACAGCCGTGCCCTGTGCATCAGTGATGATGTCATATGCAGCAGTACCTGTGACGTCAGAACACTACTACACCACCCGAGTGCGGTCAGTGACGTCATACAGACCACACAAACGTATATCCTTGTGCATCATCAGTGATGATGTCATGTGCAGCATAACCCGTGATGCCACAACATTACTACCTCCCCTCATCCCTACGGCCCTACCCCGAGTGCGGTCAGTGATGTCATACAGCTGGTGCAGTTCTTACTTTTCTTTGATCTCTGTGATTTCAGTAGTGAGGCCCTGCAGGTCGTCCTTTTCTGTGTCCAGCTGATCAAAAGAACAGAAGAGAACGGAAGAGAGAGAGAGAGTGTGTGTGTGTGCACGCGCGCGTGTGTGCACGTGTGTGTGTGTGTGTGTGTGTGTGTGTGTGTGTGTGTGAGAGAGAGAGAGAGAGAGAGAGAGAGAGAGAGAGAGAGAGAGAGAGAGAGAGAGAGAGAGAGAGCACAAGCAAACATGAGTAACCAAACCGGCAGCAAAGGAGAAAAAAGAGCCAAAAACACAAATCGGAAAGCCACGAGAGCCAACAACTGGAATAACTTGCAGATATACTGAAACACAGCACCGTGACACTGAGGACAAGTGCATGCAGTACTACTGTACAATGTACAATGCATGCAGAACAGGGTACAATGTACGGTCGGAAGTACGCCATTCTGCTCGACAATGTAGACACATCTGAACGGGCGGCATCGGTGCTTACCGACTGCTCCATCTTCTCAATTTCTTCTTTTCTCTTCTCATACTCCTCCACAACCTGAGTGCAAGTGGGAAGAGGAAAGACAGACAGATGTAGCGATGAATACAGGGATAACACTATAGCAACTGTAAGGACATGAGGGAATACAACCCAGAGAAAGAAGCACACAACAGTAATTTAGCTACTACTTCCAAGTTGTTATTGTTGTTTCAAATCTTTATTCTCACGATGGTCTGTTGAGATGTTGTTGTTGTTGTTGTTTCAAAACTTTATTCACACGACAGCCAGTAGCCAATAAGAGATTGTTGTTGTTGTTGCCTTTTGCTGTACTTCACCAAGTGAACAGGCAGATATGCCTTCTGGCCAGACCGAGCTGGTCCAGTTCCTACAAAATATAGTTCATGATGCAGCATACCGGTAATTTTCTCAAACCATGCAGGCTCACTACAGGGCCGTCCGTTATTAATGGAACTTTTCGAAACAAAATGGTGTCATTGGGGGGGGTGGGGGTGGGGGTGGAAGACTGTTCACTTTATCAGCGATTCGGAATTTAGAGAGATTTTAGACTAAAAGATTAGTACATCCGTGTGTTCTACAGGGGGATCAAGAGTAGATCCAGGCATTGTACCTTGGGGTCTGTGTGATAGTTGAGATCGGCACGGGCTTTCAGATCATGTATCATGTCGTCAATTTCAATCAGCGTGCTCGGGAACTTGTTGAACACCTGTGATAAACACACGCATGCACACACACGTAAGCACCGACACATGGAGACGGAGAGAATCAAATCAGTATCCAGCTCATCCCAGCTACCAGTCAGTCAGGTAACTCGTTGCTTCAGCAACAACCAGCCAGCATCAGCAGCTACATGGAAAAGAAATTTAAGGGGACACATCATGATGACGCAGAGAGTACACTAGCTCTCACGACCCACTCAATGCAACTCGTGTTAATCGTGTGACTGCGTTTATGCAGAACGTGTACACGGCACATGAAGAAGAATGCACCAAGAACGGCCGATCAGGCGACTCATCAATACAGAGGGTGATCGGAGTCTGTTGGAACTAAAACAGCTGCCCCCGTGGCCACATATAGATGAGGAGAGCTCCATATAGAGTGGTTTCACATCTATCACATGACCATACGGGACAGCCATGCTGGTTCCTACTCCACTCCACTCGGCACTAAACTCCTGCATCTATGAGTCACATGATGTCGGTGGACATGTTGGCTCCACTTTTCACATGACATCATCACTTTCTACACAAATTTAGTCACAACACAAAGGTGTGAAACCACTCTCTACACACGTCATGAAGGTCATGAATAAATACAGAAAAGAAAGAAGAATGCACCGACGAGCACACAGAGAGGCCCTGCACAGGCAGCAGGGCGTGAGAGGAGCAAGGTCAGCACAGCACGATACTGACATGCCCTTACCGCAATGACGTCAGCTGATGGCTTATCCTCACGGATACCGAGCATTTGCTTCGCTTGCCGGTGTTTCTGCTTGGCCTGTTCCTTCAAGGACTTTGAGCGTTTCTCCAGTTCATCAAAGTTGTGCTGCAGACGAAAGGAAATACACCGAAAGTTGTCTCAGCGTCAACCCTCCATTCTAGTCAGATATTTTGTGTTTGCCTAGCAGTGCCTGCCCCTGCACGTGGGCTTAAGAGTTAGGGTGATAATGGTGATGATACGCAGTCAGGAATTTGGTAAGTGACTAGACGACCGCAAACATACCGTATTTTTCAAAGTATAAGCCGCACGTTTAACAGTCGTAATTCACCCAAAACAAGTCGGTGTGCAGCTCATACTACGATGATCACCCCCCCCCCCCCCCCCCGGCCAGGGGCCGAGGGGTAAGGAGGCAGTGCTTCCTTTAGAAGCCAAAGCATTTTTTAGGATTCTAAGAGCCTGAAACAACAGACTAGGGCACTTTCGAGAACAATCCCAGTAAGGAAACGAAGATTGTTTTCGGTCGGTTTGTCAGAACGACCTGTAAAAATCAGAGTGTTTCCGACAAACCGGAACAAGTGGTAGCCCTGGTCTCTACGGGTAAGTAACCTGTACCCTGCAACAGTGCAGTACAGACATGAGACTACTGTACCCTGCAACAGTGCAGTGCAGACATGAGACAACTGAAGCCTGCAACAGTGCAGTACAGACGTCATGGGACTAACCTCAGCTTCCTTCAAGCCAGTCGAGGCCACATCACATTGGCCTGAAAGGAAGTCTTCCAACATGTTCAACTGCAAGCGCTGCAGCTCCAGCCGTATCTTCTCATTTGAGAGATTCAGCATTTTCTGGCAGAGATCAAAGAACAGCACACACGCACACGCGAGCACACACACACACACACACACACACACACACGCACACACACGCACACACACAACAGCTATATGTATATCCAGCCGCATTTGTGCCACTTACAGGGCGTCAAGGGCCGTGCCAGTTGAGGGTGCCAAATATGCACTCCGGGTCGGATTTCATCGAGCGCAACTGTAGTATATGTGAGCGAGTGTTGAGTGAATGAATGGGCTTAGTGTTGGTTTGAAAGATTGGAAATGCAGTGGCAAAACCAGGCGAGGACAAGAGCCACACTGGAGAGTAGACATTGCACAGTGAAAAAAGCACGTTGTCCGCGAGTACACACCCCGTGCCAGGACCGGCGGAAGCAGCGTTCCGATGGTCCGGCCATACCGTAGTCCGGCCATACGTTGTCTGTGTGTTGTGACGTGGGCACATGACCTCCTTGGCGGTGAGCAACCGGACCGGTTACGCCACCCCGGCATGAAAAACACGGGTTTCATGCACCAGGCGTGTAGCCAGCATGGGACACATGCACCCCCCCCCCCCCCCCCCGAATTCAATCTAGGTTCAGCATGCACATAATGACCATGGATGACATACATGCACCAGCCATCATACACATTGTGCGGCCATGCACCCCCCCCATCCCCCCCCCCCTCCCCTAAAAGGGGGGCCAGCTACACCTCTGTGCAACCAATCCTGGCTAGGGAAACGGGGCTCAAAACACTACTGTTCCACAACCAGCTGCATGACCAACCAAGGATCAGCGGTCTCACCTGCTGCTCCAGCACTGCAGCAGCAGCAGCAGGCACACAAGACACCAGTCAAGGCCAGCCAGTACATGAGAAGGAAACACACTCTGGAATGTTGACACACTGCTTACTTTCACACACTGTGACATGTCATACGCTGTCTCCGTTCGCTTCTGATTTGTCTAGAGATCAGAACAAACAGCATGCCACACCACCAGCAGCAGCAGCATCAAGTACACACACACGCGCGCGCACGCTCCTTAGAACCACAGTAGATCCGCACAGAGAATAATACTACCATACTGTCTTGTTCAAAAGCCTGTCTCACACACAGTAGCCAGTTTTGAATGCAATCCAGATTTTCAAGATTGGTTGGCGGCACAGAGGTCTAATTTCAGTATAGACATACATAGAAGTGGCTGCTTTGAATAGAAGGCTTCTACATGAAAAAAGCCCCGCAGGTGTAGCTCTCACATCTGTGGTGTGGTGACCATGTACCACCAGCAACCTCATAGCTGCCATTTTGCCTATTTGGACTACTGTAGTGTCGCGTATAAAAACATGACCTGTATAGAAGCATGACTCGAATAGAAGCCGATTTTCCAAAGCGTGCCATGACACAGAAGCACATGTACTTGCACACAACATGTGTGACAATGTGCACTGTACAGTGTAGACTGAAGATGTTGACGTAGAAGCATGCTTTGAATAGAAGCATAACTTGAATAGAAGCACGGTTTGAACCCCGGCTTATACGGCCGTAAGCACCTGCTTTTATACGCGACATTACGGTATGTAAGTTAGTAAGTATGACGGCCATTTGCTGGCGTGGTGACTACTGGACTACACGGACTAAACACGAGCTACGCGCCCGAGCCCGGCCTTCATACACGACATTGCTCTATCTGTCTCGACTCAGTCATGTAGAGGTGGCGCAGAAGCACACTGTGCAGGCATGCCGCTGACAGGTGAGTGCATGCAGTAACGAGATCAGAAGGCTTTAACGTTAGTTCCATGAAGATACACGTGCATGCGCATGTACATTCATCACTCTCAGTACAAAGCCAGTGCACAGTACATACCTTTGCCAGGGCCTGCGTCACCTCCCGTTCTACACGCTCCAGGTCCACACTCTGACTGAGGTAACGCTGCAGACTGGTGAGAGAAGAAACAACGCGTGGCGCGCGCGCGCGCACACACAAACACAGGCACAGACACACATCGTTCGAAATCAAGAACAACAGCACACACACACAGACGCATGCCTCCCGGGCTACAAGAGCTAGGGCAAAGCAAAGCAAGCGAGAACTAACTTCTTTTTGGAAAGTACAAGATGATTGTCAAGAACAACAGCACACACACACACACACACACACACACACACACACACACACACACACACACACACACACACACACACACACAGACGCATGCCTCCCGGGCTACAAGAGCTAGGGCAAATAAAGCAAGCGAGAACTAACTTCTTTTTGGCAAGTGCAAGTTGATTGTCTATCCCACTCCTCTTGTCCTTCTGTGCTTGTAGAGCGTCCTAATCCAAACAGTGCACCCATAAACAGAGAACAAGGAGACAACAAACAAAAACAACGTAAGCATGGGGCGAGAAACACCCGGACGCAATGCAGCAGAGCAAAACAGCTAATCACGGCAACTACAAGAGACAGTCAACGTGCATTGAAGCTTTGGCTGATCAAGGCTCTGGCATCCGTCTTCCTCGTTGAACCTCCTGACGTAGCTTCACGTTCATGTAAGTCCTGGCCACACCGATCTCCCATATGCTTTACACATCACACACATAACGTACAGTAAAGTGAGGTGAGGTGGTATGGTGGTGGTGGTGGTGGTAATGGTGGTGGTGGTGGTGGCGGTGGTGGTGATGGTGGTGTTGGTGTTGGCGGTGGTTGTGGTGGCGGCGCCAAGACACACCCAGCTTCAGACACCAAGATGGTGTGCAACCTGACATGAAAGAGGACTACTAGTACCTCGTCTAACCTAGGCCCAGCAAACTGCCAGCAAACTGCCAGCAAACTGCCAGCAAACTGCCAGCAAACTGCCAGCAAACTGCCAGCAACCAAAGCTCCCATTCCTACAACTAGAACCAGGTGCGTAGCGCCGTATCGCAAAATTCGCAAACAAACAGCTAGGGTTTGCCGAGCCATGTACGCAAAACGCCCAAAACATGATTAAAAAAAGTATCGCAAAGTGTCCGCGTTCAACGTTCATTCAATGCATGTGTGAATGCGTCGACTGGACTGCATGTGGCTCAGCGCAGTGTGAAGCAAGGAGTAGCAAATACCGGTGTTTTACTGCTCCCTGGTGTGAAGTGACTACACTGTGAGGTTTTTGTTCCAACTTCCTGCCATTCGAGGAAAAGAAGTATGTTTGTTTGAAAGTCCAGATGTCGGAGCCTCCAGCAAAACGTTTGCAAGAAGCAGCCGAATGTACATGAAGTTCAAGATCAAAGGACAATGATGTATAGCTTGCTGAATCAGACTCGTTGAATTCTCGTGAGAAGCGCCATAGGTTTGATGAATGCAGTTTACCGTAAACATTCTAAATAAAAGGAGCTGGCTGAGCCAGTATCCCTGGCTGCAAAAACGAAAATAGGGTGAAATTTGCCCGCTATGTCGCATCACATGACCTTCTGAAGCAGACTGAAAAGGGCTACGCTACGCCCTTGAGAACAGATAACACAGTTCATTGCCGGTTAGACCTACTAAACACCCGAAGCCGACGTACCTTTTGCTTCTTCAAATTTGCCGACTCGACGCGCACTTGTCTCTCTTCATCTCTCAGCTGTTCTATTTGTAGCCGGCCATTCTCCATGGCTTCTCGCACTTCCTGCAAGCATGTGAGATACACACAGACAGACAGACAGACACACACACACACACAGATACACAGACAGACACACATGCACACATACAGACACACATGCACACATACACACACACACACACACACACAGATACACAGACAGACACACATGCACACATACACACACACATGCACACATACACACACACACATACGCAGAATGCATGCATAAGTAAACAAGTGCGCAAGGAAGACAACAATAGAACAATATCACGTTTAGGAGCAAAACACATTTGGGCGAAAAGAAATCTAGGGCAGAGAGAAACTGACACAGGAGTTCCTTAGCTAAAAAGACGGTAACGCTAAATTTTACGGTGCCCACTCCCAGACATCACAAAAGACGTCATCCAGCAATGGAAACGTTACACAGCACAGAACAACGGACCAGCGGGCAATATGGTAATCCTGCACAAACCGCAAGGTTTTGCTACATGGACTTGTGACTGGTGGGAGACATGCACGTGCCGAGATCGAGATAGAATTCTCTTTCACTTGCTGTTTCGTTGAGTGCTGCTTGTCAGTTTTCCGTTGGCCGTGTCTGCGTGCTACTCTTCATCCCGCTCACCCTCTATCCCATCTGGGAAACAGAGGACCTGGCTCAATGCGGAGGAAGACAGTATCCTCTTCTGAGAGCTGCTGGCGCAGGAAGGCCAAGAAGCGTCAGGACGCTGATAACTCCATGGGCAAGGAGATGCACGAGGCATGTATGGAGACATATGCCGCACATGACCAATAATCACAGTTGCATTCTCTTGGTTATGGATTCTTGTTACCACAATGTAATGCACAGGGCAAGGGCTCGCAATGCTCCGTCATTCATGGTCATTATGTGCATGCTGAACATAGGTCGAAATATTTAGGGGGGAGGGGGGGGGGGAGCACATGCCCCCCCCCCCCCCCGCCCCATGCGGGCTACGCGCCTGGCCAACTGATGGCTATGAACGGCACTTTTTCTTCTTGGACAGCAGGCAGTGGTGGGAGTGTTCAGATGGTGGACTTACGCGCAGCTCTGCCTGCAAGGTATCGCGGTGTTGTGTATCCACAGCTACGTTCAGAAACCTGCCAGGCCTGTGTACACATGCACGCATACACATACACACACCCATACACACAGACACGCACAGACATGCATATAATTATACACACATGCACAGACATGCATATACACAGACACAGACATGCACACACGCACACACACACAGAGCGCCAAGACCTTAGACAATGCACATGTAGACGTGATTACACTTGATACAACTACGGAAAGTTGACTGAAAAAGCCTACAACGACAGCAACTAAGTTATTCCATCCGAGTGCAGCCTGACCACAGATAGCCAGAGACACAGTGCACACATGCGTGGAGAAGCAGCGAGACCAGGCATGGGGATAAACACCGGAGTAGAGGGCCCTACGGCTTAGGGAACACTACATACTTGATGCTGCTGACTTGTGTCGATTTGTTCCGTTCACCATAGTGAGAGGTCTTGATGAAGTACTATCAGCAAAGAGGACGATGAAAGGAAAGTACAAAACAGACTAAGAAATGCTAGCAATCTTCAATTTTTTCTTCAGACTCTTCCCCTTTCCATCATTCCCTTGCCTAGTGAGTAAATCTTCACAACAACAGTTCTTATTGGCCACAGGTCATGGTGAGAGTAAACTCAGTAAAGATTTGAAATAGCAGTAGCAAGCTCCAAGAAAG
>NC_088648.1:10710512-10733012 GCF_964019385.1 Sycon ciliatum | reverse complement strand
TCGATGCGTGAGCACTTGCAGCGCTTGCACAGCGCAGCACCATCGACAAGTCAGAAACAGCAAACTGCAGCAAAAAGTTCCGTTGTGATGTCCCAATTCTTGGGTCCCAAACGATTACCGAGAAGAGGAAGGCGGATATTACGAGCCGTTTAGCCGAGTGGGTGACTGACTCCCCGCGTCCCGCGTCAATCATCACCGATCCGGGGTTTGTCGAGCTCCCGAAACTACTCAAACGTGAGCATAAAGTCCCGAGTCGAACGAACATGATGGCGATCATTGGCCGTCGGCACGGACTGCTGGTTCAAGTCTTGCATCGCATCGACGGAATTGCCGTCACTACTGACATGTGGTCATCATCAAGGAGTGTTTTGTATGCCACGTACACGGGTCACTTCATCGACTCCGACTGGAACTCTGCTGTGTTGTGTTGGACACGCCACCTTTTCCTGAGCATCACACAGCAATTCATGTAGTGCAGCAAACTCAGGCACTCTTACAGCAACTCCGTAACAAGCAGCTGACTGGTATCGTCAGCGACCAAGCAGCCAATATGGTGGCTGCAGGTCGCGAGCTGGAGAAGTGTTTGCCAGGCCTGCACACTGTAGCCCGTGCATGCCGTTGGACTCCAAGCTGCCATTAGACATGCCCTTGACATGCCTGCCATCTCCAAGCTGCTGGCCCAGTGCAGAAAACCAGTTGGGTACTTCCAGCACAGCAATGTAGCTTCCGGGGGGATCCCATGCTTTACGTGCCACTTCATCGGACTCGGTTGATAGTGATGAGGAATGAGGGCCACAATCCTGTTCGTACGTCTCCGAACTTGCAGCTCACTCTTGACTCCATGATTGCTCTGCACTTAGTACCTACCTTGGTATCCTAGCAGTTTATTCTTCTTTCTTGCTCGTGCCATTATTTATTTTATTTATTCCACAAGTTTAATTTCCAAGTGAGAGTGATCAGTGTATATTCTATGTGGCTGGCTGAAGTATATGATGAGAAAGAAAGGTAAGAAAGCTAAAAAATAAACAAGGAAGCACAGTGTGCTGAAATGGGCTCGTCGGCATGGGTAGAATATCCGTTCGTTTGTACTGTGCATATTCGTTAGAATACTCGTTCGTGATTTCGCTATTCGTTGCAACACTGCTTTTTTTTATAACAAGTACTCCACTTGGCAGCCGTAATCTAACCCCCCCTCCGAAAACTCAGCTGGCAAGTGACACAGTATTCGTGTGTGTGTGTGTGGGGGGGGGGGGGGATTTTTATGGTACATATACTAGCATTTTGTACACGTGGAATCCTCATGATTCAATATGGCGTGCCAATGCAAGCATTTTGACATACGTTTGTTGTGGGTGTTTGGGTAATTAGTCTGCTCCGGATAATCCGAAGGTCCCCCCCCCCCCCAACTTGGGATTTGAATTATCTAGATTCTGCCTGTACCTACATTCAAATACGAGTACCGTAAAAACCCATATAAGCCCGACCAGTATAACGCCCACTCTCCCGAAGCTGCGACTCCCTGGTGTATGCGCATATACTTGATCTTACCACAAGCAAGACTGGCTCGAAGACATGCTGCTTGAAGCGATCCTGATTACTGCGCAGCCACTGCACGGCGTTAAACGTGTCCCGGTCAGCTTGGCGTAGCTGCTGGAACCGGCGATTGCTGACGTCCTCCAGACGTCCAAGTTCCTTCTCCACAGCTATCAAAAGTATAACGGACAGTGAGGAACGCAGAACAGAGTGAACACAACACGAAAGCAAAGATGTTGACTTTGATATTCACGGTGTGCGAGTCACCCAGTGGGTTGGCGGTTCTAAAACAACAAGAGCAGCGCTCACAACACAACCACCACTACTGTATACGCATAATGCATGACAGAAGCGGAAAAACACAGCTGTCGACTCGAACAAACCCGACCTCTGTAGGTCTACAAAGTCATTATCCCAAGATATGCCACTCGTAATGTTTGCCGCGATCGAACAACTTTTGTGTACCTCAGAAAGAGCATGGGCTGGGAATTTCCCTCTGCTCGCCCATGCAATTGATGGATGGCTGCTGCCAGCATGCCGCAGCGTCGACTTATCATGTTTAAAAAAAACCCATTGGAGTCAGAGTGTTATCAACCAAACATGGCAAATGGCAGCATGACAAGGAATATTGAGGAAGAAGGCTGGATCATGATACTCTGATACTGGTCCGATGCTAGCCGTGGTACTGATCATGAGCTCTTTGTATAGCCTAGAACAAGAGCTTCCAGAAAGCCCCACGTTGTCAAATGGGAACAAAGCAGATCTACGGCATGGCCCTATGGGCGGAACCCAACTCAGTCGAATTCCAGACAGCCATGAACCGGTGCGCAGGCCAGTGGGGGTCTTGAAGGGTTCATGATGCCCAACAGCAGGAGCACCATCACTGACATACACGGCACATGCGCATGGCCTTGCACACTTACTTGCAATTTGCTGAGCTTGAGGCTCCTGTTCCTGTCTCAGAGTGGTCTGCTGCTGCTGGAGGCGCATCACTCTGGTGTTGACATCGCGTAAACGAGCAGTGGCCTCATGCAGTTGTGGCTTCGTGTCAAACACATAAGCACACACATTCGCGCACACACACACACATACACACACACACCACGGCGCAGCAGAAGAGAAAGGCGGTGACATGACATTAGTTCCGATGTTGTCCACTTCAGATACACGAAGATCAAACATTTTCCCCATCACACAGGCACACCGGCACACAGGTGGTCGTTCCCGGATGGACTGCCTAGCTCAAGCAGTCACATAGCCACAGCTAAACACATGTAGATGTACCTTCAGCTGCTTCGGTGACACAACTTCATCTATATCCTTTTGCAGCTGCTCAATCCGTTGCTCAGCAGTTGTAACCCTGAGAGACCACGGCACACACGCACACAATGAAGACAGAGGCACACACGCACACAATGAAGACAGAGGCACACACACGCACACAATGAAGACAGAGGCACACACACGCACACAATGCAGACAGAGGCACACACGCACACAATGCAGACAGAGGCACACACGCACACAATGCAGACAGAGGCACACATGCACACAATGCAGACAGAGGCACACATGCACACCATGAAGACAGAGGCACACACGCCTGCTGTGTTTAACTTACTTCAAAGTGAATACCAGTAAGTACAGCGTATATCACAGGTGAGGAGAAAAAAAGATCCCCCCCCCCCCCCCCCCCCCACCTCCTGGACACACGCACACACATGCGCGCACCACACGCACAAACACCCCCACAAACACGCACCCCCCCCCCCCCACACACACACCCACTTGCAAGGAGGCCAAGTGATATCGAGGAAACAAGTACAGATGGCAGGAGTTGTGAGTGAAAGACTGACTTTTGCTGCCGATCTGCTTCTTGTCTGCGTGCAGTATCAAGCCGTTGTGCTGGTTCAGACATCTACAGCACACAGGCACACGATTACATCAATTCAGGAAACAACCACATTCATGGCACACAGCACGTGCACGGCGCAGCACAGGCCTCGCAAGCTGCAGCTGTACTCGTATGCAGAGCTGATGCACGCTCAGCGCTCAGCATCAAACTCGAAACAACACACAGCCAGCTGCTTTACACCAAAAACTTGGCAAAAAGCCAACAACACAGGGTATTAAACACGATGCACACCTGGGCCTAGCTCAGACGTATGTCATGGCCATCCTTCCAGCACTGGGCACATTGGTCATGTCTCCCAGCATTACCATGCAGCATTCAGCCACAACCATACATCAGAAGAGATGCCATCAGCAGCCTAGAAGTACAATTCATGGTAGGAAAATGGCATGCCAATACAAACTGTACCTCTTCGTCCAGCTGTTCCAGGTCTTGCGATATTCTCATGCACTTCGACTTGGCACCTTCCACCAGCTTCTCCTGCAGAGCGACATTCAAGTGCACGTACACAAAAAGAAAAAAGGACACATTCACACGCACGTACATGGGCAAGTACATGAGCACATTACAGTCCTGCTGCTTTGAAGTGAAACCACCTTCAACGAGTTACCAAACAACATCACATGCAATGCACACAGATCTATGTACACCCAGGCGCAGGGAGAGACTCACCCACACGCGCACACATACACATACACCACCTCACCGCTTGCTTGCTTTCTACTTGCAGCTGCTTCTCACGCTTCTTTGCATTCTCCTGTTTAATCCGCATGGGTTCATGCAACTGTCGCAGTTGATCCAAGTGACCTTTCGCATCTTTAACAAGTTGGCGAGCCTCGGAGAATTCTGTCCGAACTTCCTCGTACTCCTGAAGGCCGACACACCATGGAAAACAAGACAATTCTTCTCAGTGGAAAGAACTGAGAGAGAGAGAGAGAGAGAGAGAGAGAGAGAGAGAGAGAGAGAGAGAGAGAGAGAGAAGAGAGAGAGAGAGAGAGAGAGAGAGAGAGAGTTGCAGTAATAACAACACTCGTAGGCAGCAGCAGCAACAGGAGTACTTGGCTGCCAAAGTTGAACCAATGCTATCAATGATCATATAAGCACATCCCATCACACTTACCACCCATGGCCGTTTGTTCTCCAAGTCTCTCACTTGAAGCATGAACTGCTGCCGTTCCTGATACCTCTGCACATCACGGTCCAGCAGTGAGTTCTGGTGACGAAGACGGTCCAGTTCCTCAGTGTTCCGACAGGCTTTCACCTGGACAGGAATGAGGCAAACAGCACACATCAGATGGCATTCACATACAACCATGGTCTACTGTAAAAGCCATTATTCTAACGAGCCGCAAAAAAGTACACCGGTAACGATTTCCTAAAATTGACCGGTTTGAGCGTACCAAAGGTAACGATTCTCACTCATTCTCAACACTCACTACCAACAGTATACGTATCGATTCCGGTATAACGTTTTCTATTTTAACGGCAGATGTCTCCTCGTTAGCCCTTTCACCCCCCAGCATGTGCCACGAAAACTTGCCTGATTTCCCCAGTGCTTGTGTGCGCGGAAGCACTGGATCCACTCAGGTGGATCGAACATTTTATAACTTCACTCACCAGTCGCTGATTCTTACGATCTTGGGCTCTTTGGAAAGCTGAGTCCACTCTGTCGATCCAATGTGTCCAGGAAGAAACAGGCACAACAATGATACCTGCATGCGCCTTGCAAGCCGCCTCATTGTGCCTACGAAACGGCAATCCACCTTCTGCCACAAATTATTTCGGCTTGCAGCTCAAACTCAACGTAGAACGATCATTCAAACTGCAGAGGACTCGTGAAGTTCAAGTGATCATCATGATACCCATTGCGCATGGGCCGTTCGACGAGGCAGCAAGCACTAGGCCCGTAAATTACTGCCTGGAAGATATTATTTGGTCATAGCTTGCTGTTGGCGTTTTTTGATTTCTTGGATAAGACAGTTCTTGGCTAGAACTGGGCCCTGGACGGTCTTTTTGGACATCAACCGAAGACATGCCCCATTGGGCGTGGTGGCCATGGACGTATCGCCATCGCTTCCAGCCAGACCCTTCTGCTGCCTGAAACCAATGGCGAAAGTAAAAACGTCATCGCAGCAGCAGCTACTGCTCTGCTGAAAGTGCGAACACAAATTGCTTTGCCAATCCTCTTGTGCACTTGCAATTTTCAATGCGACGAAAACAATTCGCTTGCCAGTTCCTTCGTCCAGGCGTACTCCAAAACGAAGAAAGTAGAATTCGTGAAGGCAAGAGCCAAGATACGAATCTCGACTCGCTTGTTTTGAGTGCGACATGTTCATCTTCCTCACATGCGACACAAAGTTTTGAGTCACGTGTCACGATTACTATGGGAACAGCATAGATGCATGCTGGGTTCCGGGATGTCCTATCTAGGACATCTCCAAAACTGGTATATGATCAAAGCTGCTGAGGTATTATCATGTGACAGATGATCAGCCAGGCACAGAATGCAGTGTGTTCACTTAGCATGAGCATCTCAGTGAACTGGGTACGTAGATGGCAGTCAAACCCAAACGAATCACAGTTTATTGGTTGGGCCAATGTTAGCCACTTGACCTGCCAGAACATGTTCTGAGCACTCCAGTGCCCATGCAGGCCGATCAAACACCCCTCCCTGTTCTAAACACTCCAGAACCAGCGCAGACCAATCAAACACCCCTGTTCTAAACTCTCCAGAACCAGCGCAGACCAATCAAATACACCTGGTCCAAATGATCCTGTTCCGGGTCGGAACAATCAAGCACGATCTTTGGTAGGTCCATACATGTAGGAAGTGAAGACTAGCCAAGTTTGCTTGGTGATGTCAACGTGAAAAAGCTGATAATAATATAAATGTAGGAGGGGACAATATCACACAAGTCAAGCTCAGGGCCTGCATGCTAGCACCGCCTTACCTGTAGGTCTTTCTCCCGTTTCCTCAACTCGATCAGCTGCTCATGATTATTGAACATCGACGCATCTCCGACCTGTGCTTGCAGGTGAGATAGCACAACAAAAAGCGCACACCGCACACGACACACACACGCACGCACGAACACACACACACACACACACACACACACAAACACACACACACACACACAATGCACAAAAACAATAAGCTTGCATCATGACAAAAAAAGGCAATACATTCATCCAAGATTGTGCCTGAAGAGCATCACTTATAGTGCTCTCCAGGTCCAATACATTCATCCAGCCTAGAGTTTTAGAGTAGCAAACTGTCCAATGAATACATTCCTCCTGTATCAACACAACTGACACGATAAGCCATATCTTGTGCGTGGGGCGTAGTGACACCAGCCAAACCTTCCTCGGTGCGGTGACACAAAGCCAGACAGATCCCCCCCCCCCCCCCCCCCCAAAAAACCTGGACACTTACAAACACACCATTGTCAAATGGTTTGCTGTCTACAAATGACAGTCAAGACACAGCACTCGCAACACAATCTGAGCTGATCTTCAAACAGCTGGCCCACTGGTTCATCGCTGCAGCATAATGGCTGGAAAGGATCCGGGAGCGAGGCAATAAGTTGCCTCTTGGGCGAAAACTAGTACGTGACATTAGTATCACAGATAGAGCCGAGCAAGGGACCGAGAAACAAAACGAAGATGGGTTCTTTCAGGCGTATATTTTCAAGTGAGATGTGATAAACTCGCCCTTTGCAATATTTTCAAGTGAACAATTAGTGGCATTGTTTGTCGGTGAGACAGTATGTTCGCATGAAGCAAGAAAATTCCCAGAGTGCCAGCAAAACATGCTTCGGAAGAGGTCTTACCGCTTTTTCCGTCGCCTTCAGGAGCTCTGGTGGTGACAGTCGAGCAAAATCAACAACTCGGTCCTGTCAGATAAGAAGCAGAGAAAGACCCATCAACACCAGTTGGTGTAGGTGAGGATTATGACAAGACACATGCATGAACATGTGCAAACTTCTAGAGCCAGTAGACCTGTGTCATTTCTCTCTCTCTACAAGCCAGTGAGAAGAACACATACCTGCTACACTTGTTTTTCAGCATCAACAAAGCAACGTCACAATGGAATATGATCACACACACAGACACACACGCACGCACGCCTCCTCCCCCCCCCCCCCCCCACACACACACACACACTCTGATAGTTCCAAGGAGTAAAAAAGTAAGTAAAGTTTGCACGTCCGCGTTACCACCGGCTATACAATTGCGTTGAGAAACACAACCAGCTTAGGAAGTTTCGCATGTGCCAGGCCACCACCATGCCTGTGCTACCAGGATGGCAGATGCAGCGCCTAACGGCGAGGGTGAGGTGGTAAGTCTCACAACCAATGCCCGACAAGGGGGCTAACCTCATTAGCTGCATCCATGTTACCCTCACTCCGAGTAGTGAGTACCCAGTTGACCGTGGGTGTCGGCGCAGTTCACTGCATGTAAAGTGGTTCACGCATGCATCACCGCATTTGCTAGCACAGTACACGCTCCCTGCTCCCAGCGCGGGTCTCGAACTCGGGACCTTGTGATTCGCAGGCAAGCCCACAACCACTCGGCCAAAGCGCTGGTATGATAGTTGCAAGGAGTGCCGAAGAAAAAGACCAGACCCACTCGCACCCACACCCCAACACATACATGCAGGGACACACTCTAACACACAAAAACACAGTACCTGCGGCAGGAATTGGCAAAGATTGTCAAGCTGGATATGCAGCTGAGCTACGGCTTCTTGCACCTAAGCACAGCAACAAGACAACCAAAACACAAATAAACACTATAATTCCACAATACTAGAACAGTAGCACAATGCCCCTGCTCTACAACTACAGTGAAACCAGCCTAAGACGACCGCTCAAGGGACCTTCAAAATCGGGTCTCTGCTACCAGGTGGTCTCCTTATCCAGGGTCATTTGACTGGAAAAATCATCCCTTGGTCCTGGTTGGTTGCAGTGGTCTTCTGGGACAGGTGGTCGCCTTATCTCCGAGTGGTCACCTTGACAGGTTTGCTGTACTCTTCTTCTTCATAGCATGCAGGGCACAGCATTGTAGTCAGGGCACAGCAGTGTAGTCAGGGCACAGCATTGTAGTCAGGGCACAGCATTGTAGTCAGGGCACAGCATTGCAGTCAGGGCACAGCATTGCAGTCAGGGCACAGCATTGTAGTCAGGGCACAGCATTGCAGTCAGGGCACAGCATTGTAGTCAGGGCACAGCAGTGTAGCCAGGGCACAGCATTGTAGTCAGGGCATTCAACCCGCCGACCATCCACCAGGGACACAATGTAGTGTTTGCCACTAGGACAGCCTAAAATCTGATTATGTGTCCGCGCTATAAAACGAGCTCGAAAGCAACATGGTCTGTGTGTGCGTGTGTGGTGGGTGCGTATCGTATAGTGTGTGTGTGTGGTGGGGGGGGGGGGGGGGGGGGCGTGTGTGTGTGTGTGCGTGTGAGGGGAGAATCAACGGTACTTGCCAGCCTATTTGCTCTCCAGTGACCGGTTAATTTTCAGCATGCTGCCTAGCAAAGCACTATGTCGCACTTGAACCAACACCAAGGACAACAAGTGTATAATATATGCTAGTAAGAGTACAAAACAAACCTTTTTCAGAGTGGCCGGCTGACGGTTAATCTTCCAGTGAGAGATGTTGTTTTCCCGCTTGATATGACGCTCAAACCTGATGTTCCCCTGCTGACGGAACCTATAGTGTACAAACATGGTCGTGTATGCATATACACACACGCGCACACACACACACACACACACACACACACACACACACACACACACTACTACTACTATGTACAACTGCCACAAAATGGCCACGTCGCTCCCAGAAGCGGGAGACAACAGCGAGAAAGGAAAAAGAAACAAGGAGAGTAATTGAGGTGAAAGGGGACCGTTCTACACACAGCTAGTGTTTCTGTCTTCGGTGGCGGGTGCACACGCACACACACACACACACACACACACACACACACACACACACACACACACACACACGTGTGCACGCGGGCACATGTGTGCAGCGCACATGCACACAAGCACACGGACGCGAACACAGAACACAAGCACACCAAGAATACACTTTCAAGATACTACCTCACCTTAGTGTCCTCCACTATTCAATTCTATATTTTCGGCTGCAATCTAGTCAAACAGTGAGATGCCTGGTGGCTATTTGACACGCATACAAGTATTCCGGTGCAAATCACAAAACTTATCACAGAGCACAACACATTACTGACTTACACATCAACCTGAATCCAGGCTTCTTCTTGCCCATGACGAACAAAATCACCAATCTAGGTTCCCACACACAACAGCATCATCCCAACAATGGCGGTAGCAAAAGCAGCAGCAGCAAGGCAAGCAAGAATATATAACAATCTTAGTTCACATTCTGAGAGCCATTGTTACCACTGAACGCTACAGCACAAGCTAAGGAATACTCTGGTCCCATCACCACAACACAGATGGTGGTGAAATCATGCAGTACACACTTGCTCGACAATCCTCCCGCAAATCAAAAGTCAAACCACTAAAGTGGCTAGCTGTTACTGGCACCCAGCCTGCGCAGTCAAGTATCCTAGTGCATTTACAATACTCTGCTACAATGGAAAAGTGGCCTTCTGCAAGGTTTCATGCGTGTGCTATGCCCGGGTGCGTGTGTATGTGTGTGTGCGCGCGTGTGTGTGTGTGTGTGTACGTGTGCGCGCGTGTATGTGTGTGCATGACCGAATGCATATTGCCAGACCAGGCAGTGTTGCTGTAACCACAGCAATCACTGTGATCAGCGCTTCACGTCTTTGGCGGGCACCGGAAACCACAGCGGCCAGTGGGGCACGCGGCACCAAGTGGAGGAGCGTAGAGAACTGGCAACTGCAACTCGCTCGATGTGGACGCTGGGCACGGTGCATGCGTGTGCTATGCCCGGGTGCGTGTGTATGTGTGTGTGCGCGCGTGTGTGTGTGTGTGTGTGTACGTGTGCGCGCGTGTATGTGTGTGCACCGGAAACCACAGCGGCCAGTGGGGCACGCGGCACCAAGTGGAGGAGCGTAGAGAACTGGCAACTCGATGTGGACGCTGGGCACGGTGCATGCGTGTGCTATGCCCGGGTGCGTGTGTATGTGTGTGTGCGCGCGCGTGTGTGTGTGTACGTGTGCGCGCGTGTATGTGTGTGCATGACCGAATGCATATTGCCAGACCAGGCAGTGTTGCTGTAACCACAGCAATCACTGTGATCAGCGCTTCACGTCTTTGGCGGGCACCGGAAACCACAGCGGCCAGTGGGGCACGCGGCACCAAGTGGAGGAGCGTAGGGAACTGGCAACTCGATGTGGACGCTGGGCACGGTGCTTTGCACGGCCAATATACATGTCTCATCATAAGTGCTCTAATGATCGTAATACTCGACAGTATAGATTTTCTTCCTCCCCTTTGATTTAAATTCTCAGATTTTATTTGAGTTTTATTCCGTCTATTTTTCATTACGCTATTGGTTTGGAGAGACTCCCATGATAGGTATACATTTACCTCTGGAGAATCCGTAAATAAACAATGCAATACAAAATATACAAAAGCACCTCTTCCCCTTTGGAGTAGCAGGGCCGGGCACTGGTAACTAACTGTACAAGGCAAGGTGCACTACTACAAACAGTCAAAATGTAGGTGATGGCACAGTCACTAAAACTTTCAAAAACTCTCAAAAACTCGCATTGAGTTCACATCTCACGTACCTCTCTCGCTCGGCCAAGCAGGTTTTGTGCTCCGGCCAGACCCAGACACAGAGCACACACGACTGACGACTTCCCCGTGCCTGCAGAGCAAAGAAACACCATCACACGCAACGGCACAAAGACGATTGGCGTGGAAAAACGGAGGAACTCACATTCGTTCATACTACAGTAAAACCTAGTGTATTTAAAGCGACCTCTCGTTTTAGCAACCAACTTTCAACGACCGTTTTACCATGCACGGACAGTTCTACACAGAAACTGCACCGGATACAGAGACCACCTGCCTTGCGCGACCAGCAACCGACTTTTAGTGTACCAAGTGCCATATTGGACCTGCACACAGCGACCAAAAGTAACGAAAAGTGTGAAAATAGCGGACAGGTTTGACTGCAACAGGGTTGAAGTGCGCTCTGAAGCAAACGCATGCAGTCAACAGAAGTGACAAGTGACCAAGGTGACAGTGCAGGATACGTTGCATGTGCTCCAGTGAGGTGTGCTTTGCCTGCACGAAAGTATTCTATGCTCTGCACCTGTCAATATGAGTACAATCATGGAAGTACAAACATGCACAAGTATGTACACAATCCGACATGCCACGAATGTATGGGACCTGTTTCTAAAGACCACCTGGCTTTAACGACCGCTTTTGCTTGCACCGTGGGGTGGTCGCTTAAACCAGGTTTTACCGTAATAGTTAGACTTTGTGCACAAGGTCTGTGGCTGGACTATGCAATCACATGACACAAGGTCTGTGGCTGGACTATGCAATCACATGACACAAGGCCCGTGGCTGGACTATGCAATCACATGACACAAGGTCTGTGGCTGGACTATGCAATCACATGACACAAGGTCTGTGGCTGGACTATGCAATCACATGACACAAGGTCTGTGGCTGGACTATGCAATCACATGACACAAGGTCTGTGGCTGGACTATGCAATCACATGACAGAAGGTCTGTGGCTGGACTATGCAATCACATGAGACCCCTTAAAGCCGACAGTAGTCACGCGCCGAAGACTGTAGAGCTGAAGACCTTCCAGCCTGAAAGGCTAAGAACACCACAGCCTACGCTAAGAACGACGGAGTTGGTCTTCCAGCAGCTTTTGGGATACATGTGATCCAGCACAAACCGTTTCCGAGAACGTGCTACAAGAACGCAGCCAGATTGCTGAAAAATAAATAAGAATGTCCCAGACTAACACCTTGGAAACAACGTTTTTGGGCGCGCCACTTTACTGTAGGGAAACAACGACAAATCTACAATTTATCTAACAGACTCAGGGCCGTAGCACCCAGTCAGGCCGCTCATTTCAACAAAGTTGGCCTGAACAATTTGTGCAGAACGGAGGCTTTCATCAATAGTGTTCTTTCCGGTCAAGTATCCCAGTGGACCGGACCACCTGAAATCCCGGTGCTGCAGCCCTGATATTCTGTACCGAAAGTCAACAAATATTCGGCGCATGTTTATTTTCGGCTATTTTCGGACTGGTTATGTTAGGCCGAAAATTCGTTGCGGCCGAAATTTTGTTCAGCAAGGTTTCGTGTGACAGTGTATACAGGCAGCAGCAGTACAGGCCGAAAATTTAATGTGGCCGAAATGGGCTTTAGCCCTGGGAGGCCGAAATTTGAATGGGCCGAAAATTTGTAGACCTACAGTAATTCTTTGTGCCATCTTCAATAGGTCCGTCAAATACAGTAGTAGTATGTTTTTCATTTTGACCCGACGAGACCATCCGACTCTTGCAGATCACAGCACGAACAGTTCACCAGCCACACTCCACGAAAGCAAGTAGTAGTACTCCTGACAAGTCTTGTTTCGTTCCATAGAGATAATAACGGGGAACTCATCAGAGGAGAAGCAGTTGTTGAATGAAGGGGTTTAGCTGAATAATGCTATTTTATAGAAAAGATATTGGCGCACTGAGGTGTTCTGAACCCTACCAGACACAACTATCACAAGTGCTAAATCATTCACAATGAGAAGGAGAGGTACACAGGAATAGGTTGCGCTAGTTTACACGTCACAAATGGTACTGAGTTAGTGACAAAGATAGGTGAAAAGTAGACGCCAAGTGAAAGCCAACAAATCATCACGAACGTCTAACGTCACATCTGAAGATTGCTAGCGGCACAAGACAAATACTTCACAAACCTCGATAATTCAAATTCAGCCAGCGGTATAGTGAAAGGAAGGCTGCTGGGTGTGACATTGAACTGTGGGCTGCTGAGGCGACGTATCCATCCTGATCTTGACTGCAAGGTTGGCGTCTAACGCTAAAATCCGAGCAACAGATCAAATCCTTCCTCTGGTCAATAGCAGTCGTATGGTCTCGTCGGGTCAAAATGAAAAACCTACTACTACTGTATTTGACGGACCTCTTGAAGATGGCACAAAGAATTATGACTTCTCCTGGACCAGGAAATCTGCCATTGACCAGAGGAAGGATTTGATCTGTTGCTCGGATTTTAGCGTTAGACGCCAACCTTGCAGTCAAGATCAGGATGGATACGTCGCCTCAGCAGCCCACAGTTCAATGTCACACCCAGCAGCCTTCCTTTCACTATACCGCTGGCTGAATTTGAATTATCGAGGTTTGTGAAGTATTTGTCTTGTGCCGCTAGCAATCTTCAGATGTGACGTTAGACGTTCGTGATGATTTGTTGGCTTTCACTTGGCGTCTACTTTTCACCTATCTTTGTCACTAACTCAGTACCATTTGTGACGTGTAAACTAGCACAACCTATTCCTGTGTACCTCTCCTTCTCATTGTGAATGATTTAGCACTTGTGATAGTTGTGTCTGGTAGGGTTCAGAACACCTCCATTCTGCACTATTCCTTTTGTGTTGATATGTCACATATGTGAGTTAGTTGAGTGTTTACACCTCAGTGTGCCAATATCTTTTCTATAAAATAGCATTATTCAGCTAAACCCCTTCATTCAACAACTGCTTCTCCTCTGATGAGTTCCCCGTTATTATCTCTATGGAACGAAACAAGACTTGTCAGGAGTACTACTACAGGTCTGCTCTCGATATAACAACTCTCACTTGTACATAAACCTCGTTAGTACATAAAAAAATCAAATCCCGCGCCGAAACAGCATCACTCCCATACAAAATTTGTTCTACACAACATAATCCTACATAACATAAACCTCGACATAACACACGCTATACGGCGGTCCCCGACGTGCGCACTCTCGATACAACATAAATTCACGTGCACGGTACGATCAAGCGGTAGCTGTAGCAAGGCAGTTTAGGTCAGTTTAGTCCTACATAACGTAAACCTCGGCATAACGCACCCTACGGCGCAGTCGCCGACGTGTACACTCTCGATACAACGTAGATTCACGTGCGCGGTACAATCAAGCTGTAGCCGTAGCTAGCCAGTTTAGTCCTATGTGCATATATTCTGCGGCATTGATGGTATCTGATGTCGATGGTGGTACAGTGTGTATACTTGAAAGTATAATTTTGCACGGTTGAACCCGCCTTGTAATACCCTTCATTTTGAGGTGCATCTTGTATTTTACACACGGTTTTCTACATAACATAACTCTCGATATAACATAATGTTTGCGTGGTCCCAGAGATTACGTTATATGGAGAGTAGACCTGTACTTGCTTTCGTGGAGTGTGGCTGGTGAACTGTTCGTGCTGTGATCTGCAAGCGTCGTATGGTCTTGTCGGGTCAAAATGAAAAACCTACTACTAGACCTACAGTAAGCCTATAGGAATACTGAGCCATAGAGGTTGTGCGTTGTGCCATTACATCATCAGCTGAGATCCTTTGGCAAAGTCACGGCACAGTGATGCACTAGCAGCTCACGCTGCATACGGAGCACACACAAGCGGGTTCCGCTGACTCACCACCCTGACTTCAATCGCTTATGGTAACCTCTATTCCATGTGCATGTAATTATAACTTTGAATCCAATACGACTATCAGAATCATGAATAAACTAATAAGAATGCCCAAAGGTATCTCTTCAGCACCAAGAAATGCATTCTCTACCATGCTAATTCAGAGAAAGTGACCCTACACGATCAACGTGCGCCTCACACACAGCTTTCATGATCAGGAACAAGTCAGCATCAGAGCTGATCATTGCATGCTGAAACAGAGCACGCTTCACTCACCATTAGGTCCAAGCAGAACGTTCAGGCCAGGCCCAAAGTCATACACACATTCTGAGTATGTTCTGGGAAATTGCATATCGTAACAAACCAGAGAAAGCAGAAAAACAATTGGTGCTGACTACGCTGTCTCTTTCTCTCTCGAAGATTCCCAGAGACATGAACCAATGGATCTTGCTTACAGAAAATCTCGAACTTTCAACTTCAGAATAGAGCCATCGACGAATTTGGACTCCGTTTTCACGCGAGCCACTTTCGCCCCATTGTTATCATCAGGAGCGTGTTTTCTTTTGCTCGCCATTATCCAAGAAATGGTACCACTGCACTGTTACAAATCACATAGTAACTCTCGTCGCTTCACAGCCTGGGCAGGCCAGGACTCTCGATAGAAGATGAACTAATGTTACTTGACTTCCAAAGCAAATGTTCAGACAAAACGATTTCATTACAATACGAATTTCTGATTTGCTATGCTGAGCTAGCTAGCTGAACGTGTACAAAAGTAACAAAGTGCATGTAGGCGCCTGCATTGCAGATTTTCCCGCCATATCGACGGCATTTCCATAGAAACAAAATTAATGCATCAATCATGCAAATAATTATTGGACATTGCACTTTTGATGTCATTATTTTTTGATGTCATTTTGCCCTCCTCCATGATCCAGTCCCCCTCGGGGTGCTCGAGGCCTCCCCAATTAGGCAAATACGGTACACCAGGCTGATCTACATGTACTGCTACAAAGTACCCAAAATGGTCAAATTTCAAGCCAGAGTCAAGGACGTATCCATTATTTTGAGGGAGTTGCAAACGAGAAAAATCTGATCTATATTGTAGGGAGGTTATTTTGCTGGATACCGGTATGCGTGGACTGTTCCAAACTGTCCGTGGATGACTCGGGTCAGCTCGGAAGGTGGTGACCGGTAGAGTTGTACGCAGAGCCCCCCCCCCCCCCCTTCCCATCGGTTCATGTTGACTCCAGCAAAAAAAAAGAGATCAAACTCCCCCAAACCATCAAAAAGCCACCAGGAGTTACATGTATGTACAATCGTCGGCATACCCCTCGGAAGTAAGGGGGGGGGGGGGGTCTTGCTGCAGCCCAGGGCCCATCATCACGCATACGGCCAAGCTGAGTACACAACCCGCCCCTACCCTTCAGTGACATGATATGCCATACTACAGGCCCCTAGCAACACTCGACTACCTGCTCATCATCGTGATACCGGTGATCTGTCAGCTGATAACGTGTATCACCAAAGCTTAAAGCCGCTACCACTATTGAGCCTCAATACATAATACTAGTAATTCTGTCCGCAGATTGAGTAATACTAGCAATCAGGTAGTTCGCAATTCAAGACAAAAAATGTAAATGTGTAGCAGGAGACAACGACTGATGTTAGCGCAGTGACAATAAAATAAAATAAAAAGAGTCCTGGAAGTGAGTAAGAGTCTGCAGCAGAGTAAGTAAAAAAAGGATACAATGCATGACAAGAGTTTGGAACGCAGCTAGGATTGGCAGTGGAGAGACAGGAAGCTGCCACAACAAAGCGCCTCCTGATGGAATAACTGTACTTCGAAGTACAATTTGCAGAAGTCTGCACCGGCTCATACAGGAAGAGTACTGTATCACTATGATATCAGTACTCAGTAGAGCTTGCTGAGCCGTGTGCTATGCCAAGCTGCCCAGAACTTCGATTTACACTAGCAAGCACCACCGGGGTACTCAACTCATAGATTGTCATCAGTGTCACGCTGCCCATTGCTAGAGATCACAAAGCCAGAGTAGCCACAGTCACTAGCGTCATCATAGTAACAGACGCAGTACACCAATCGGGCACTCTTAGCCTTAGGTCGACAGTTGACAGTGTGTTGGCTGGCTTGTGATCAACTGTTCTGTATCAAGACGTAGTGCTGGAAGTAGTGCTGGCCAAGTCTCGGCTGGGTCATGGACGATTAGCCGAGGAGCAAAGCAAGTCTGCCGGTCTTTGTTTTCGATTTAGCGTTTCTTCAGTGTCACCTCCACGTCGTCAGTGGGCCGAGATATGATACCCCGACTCACTGCTATCTTCTTATCGGACACAGGGCTGAAGCAGACCTGTCGGCACAGCAAACTGAGAATGATTACTGCCTGGGTGTTGGCGTATTGGAATCCCGGGCATCGTCGTCCAGCGAGACCAAACGTTTCGCAGGAGCGCGGCGAGCGCTTCTTGATGGCCTCCGGGCTAAACCGCTCTGGATCAAACCTATCAAGACACACGCACAAACACACAGGCACCCACCCAAACACGGAGAGGAAGAATATGAAGGAGAGTGTGAACAACAGGAAAAATCTCACCACCAGTCAAGGAAACACGGAAAAAAAGAGAAGATGAAGAGGAATGTGATCTATCCTGCGCCAAGCCATTGCACTTCAATACAATCTACTTCGAAGTACACATTTTCATGACACCATCTACTGGTATGTACGGCAGACCCTGTAATTTGAGGCGAGCGATCGCTCTCACTCGCCATCGCGCACCTTATTTTCTTGGAAGGTGCACTTTTTGTCGCGCGCCTGAAACTATTTTTGGCTTTGCATGCATGCGCATGTACGCTTTTCGGAGTGCAGCACAACTCTACTATGAGTCTATGGTGTCAAGTGCACTCATCGATCCGTGCGCAGGAACTGTGCCCGCGGTGGAAATTCAGAAAGCAAACGGGGTGAAGCTCATCAAGGACTGTGACTCATCGCATAAGGCAAGATAATTCGTCCGTTTGTGTTCTGCCACTATGCAGAAGAAGATCGCAAGTATCATCTCTTCATGAACTGCATTTTCTGTGTTGAGCGATGGATCGCAGGCCCGCAAAACCAGAAGCGAGAAGGAACTCGCGCTTGTTCGTGTTGTAAAGGAAGGCGAGCCGGTTTTCTTCACCCTAGCCCTGATGAATGTAGACGGTTACGGCGATGCGACTGCGAACAATTTGAAGACAGCCATCGACGATTCATTTCGAGGTGAGTTGCACTAGTCACTGATGCATCCAGAATTTTTTCTCGAAAAAAACTGATATCAATAATGTGCTGTGTTGTTGGAATGAGAATTTTTGGATCACTCTCCTATAGCTCGCCTGACACAGGCGAGGAGAGCAATAGATCACTCGCCACCTATTTTCAAATCACAGGGTCTGGTACGGATTATGGAAACATGTTGGACGTAGGGCAAATGGACATGGCTATTCGCTAATTCAGTACAGGTGGAATCCTGATAATTCGAATATGGCTTAATTCGAACATACCGCTTAATTAGAAGTTTTTCCAGGACCGATTTCTGTCAATATGATTCCCACATAATTTTTTTCTGATAGTTCGAACCTCGAACCAGACATGTCCGGCTAATTCGAAGTTCCACGGATTCCACTTACATAGAAAATGTGTGGGATTTGTGCTGATAATTCGA
The DNA here is from genome assembly GCF_964019385.1 of Sycon ciliatum. Lineage (NCBI taxonomy): Eukaryota > Metazoa > Porifera > Calcarea > Leucosolenida > Sycettidae > Sycon > Sycon ciliatum. The sequence continues at coordinate 10,714,232 of NC_088648.1, read as the reverse complement.
AGTTAGCAAAGTGTAATTCGAAGTTCACTGTACACTGTACTAGTCAGTTCAGTTTGTATGAGCAGGCTGTGCCGGTCAGTTCAGTATCCGTGAAATCTGTGTCTAAGGTCCATAGCGCAACTCTGCGTGACCATGAGAGCATTTTGATATACATAATTGTGTTGTGGGTTCATGTTTGGATAATTAGAATGTCCGGCTAATTAGAAGTTTTTTTCCTGGCATTTCGAGGTTCGAATTATCAGGATTCCACCTGTGATTGGAATGCCTGATGGTGAAAACCACATAGCACAACTGTTTGAGCATGTACAAATCTGGAGAAAGAATACTAATCAAGCCACCCAGTCCTGTGCTCCAGGTCAACCGACTGAACATATTTTTCAATGAGAGAATTGAAACTTTTTCTAGTCATGCAAGTACAAAAGAGGGTAGAATCATGGCTCTATTGCCTCACTGCTCGATGGCAGATGCAAGCTCTTCAGATTTGTTGGCCTGCACAGTGGAGAACTTGAGCTGATGGGACCCTGGTAGTTCTGGGTCCACCGTGGAACAATACAGAGGTCAAATCATGTGAAGCTTGGCATGCATGCATGCATGCCAAGCTTCACACGACTGACTGCAGAAAGAAGAAAACCTGGCTGACTGAATCTACTGCAGCGAAGTGAATTGACCCGAAGCAACACACTAATTCTGCGTGGTCTTGTGTTACACCTCCCTGTCCACCCACCCACCCACAACACAGGGTCTAACCATGCTAATGATGTCCAAGTAAACTGTAGAAACATACCGTTCTGGCTGTGGCCAAATGGTTACGTCTTGCAGAACAACACCGATTGCAGCAATAACAGGTACCTGCACAAGAGAAAGCACACATCCATGCACAAGTGACAGAATGCAGCAAGCAGTTAGTCATAGCATTGATCTGAACCACAGAATTAAGTTGCAGACATGTCGGCCGATTACCACTGCTAAGCAACCAGTTGTGGACATGGGCTTTCGCACGCACACTAGCAACACGCAGTAAGTACTGCGACGTTCAGTTGTGGCAAACGAAACATGATCAGCAGGAGCTCTTGGCATGGCCATCTGAACAGGCAAACGGCCTAGACACTTCAATGCGAACAAAACAAATGACACACGTACCGGTGCTCTAGAATCAGTCACTGACTCAGTGGCCAAGGAAAACATCGTCAACATGATCTCTTGTAAACAATGACAAACCAGTCTGCGTGTGCTTGTACCCAAGACTGAGAACCTAGATGTGTTCTTCACAGAGCCCAACCAATGGCAACCATAATCCCCCCCCCCCATTGTAAACTAAAGACGTGAACTTCTGGCTTTCGAGGAGAAGCAACTTATTCTTCTCTGGGGTGCTCAAAGGGACAGGGTGAAAGCAAAATGACTGGAGAAAACAGAAATTCAAGAACAAGCCAGACTACTGGTGCAAGGAACAGAGCGGACGGAGCTAGAGGAAAATAGCCATCAAGTCAGGAGGGCCTTTCGAGTTCTTAATGGAAGTCTACATTAGTGAGCCATCCTCAGTTTTAGATAGAGCAATGTGGAGCTGACCTTTGCAGGAATTTCGTAGCCACCAAGCTCCGTGTCCGCGTCAAAGTAGCGGGCAGCAAGTGGAGACAAGACAGAGCAGCGTAGCGTCTCATCCACTACTTGCTTGGTGTACCTGCAGGGAAGAAATAGCCATGAAAATCAGGAAAGAACACAACAGAGAACTACAATCTCAAGGATCATGTAGTACAAGAAGCACTAAACAAAATATGATCGAAGCTAAGATCACAGGACAGAACTACGGGAATATGGTTTCAGTGTCATTTCCCTGTGCTGCGCTGATGAGTGCACAGAGGACATAACAGTACCGGCCACAGATTGAGAACTACAGACCCAGGAGCATGTTTAACAGATACCTTATATATAAGAAGATGGACAAAACTAGTTTTCAGGACTCCCAAGCGTGCAGGCATTCACATTAAACCATACATTGTACGTTCAAAAAGAGATCGAATATCCTTGCGAGACAACTTGTATCAAAGTTCTGCACTACTGAGCTGGGAGCATCCCTTCTCCTCGAGTGGAAGTATGCCATCTGTAAGTAGCGGAACATGGGCTAATGCCGCACATAACAGGATACGACATAGCCGCCAAATCCTACTGCATGTACCAGTAAAGCAGGATGTAGCAATTACTACCAGAGTGCCCCACATTGATTTACAGCCGGGGAAAGGAAACCCGTACGGCCTAGTACAGCTAAGTTCATACGCTGTAAGAACCTGAGTGTACTGTGGGGTCACACATGCATTGGCCCTGCACCAGCTCACTGTTTGTCTAGGCCTCACTACCACTGGAAACTGAAGAGAGAACGGCTTTGCTGCTGATCGTGAAACTATGGGTAACTATGGGTGTACACTGTATGGCATGGTATGATCTACACACAGGACTCGCGTAACATGCTCACATCCAATACGATCACGAACAGGACCGCCGGAAGCAGTTTTCAATTGGTCCGGTCGTACCATAGTCTTTCATACAGTTTCTGTATAATATGGAAGGGGACGTAGGCAGTAAATATGCGTTGGTAGCTACAAAGTTGGTCCGGTATTAACCCACCGGCGGGCCTGACGAAGTAGCTCAGGTGGTGGTGTGCAATCGCGGTACTTCGCAGCGGTGGTGTGACGCTAGGAATCCAGCGAGAGCAGTCCCCTAAAGTGGAAGACACTTCATGGTGCTAGGGGTCTGAAACTGTGCAGCCGTCCCCACAACATGACCTGTGGAGTTGCCGGCAGGAATAAATCCTAGGCACTTTTGGCTGGGCAGTGTTTCACAGCGACACCGACACCAAGCACCAACAACATCAACACCGACACCATACCTAAGTTTGCTAATGTTGCTTGGGGTGGGCGCTCCCGAGTCACCGAGAACCTCCCGAACCTCTGCAGCCACCTTGTCCTGGACATTCTTATTGCGTGACAGGTAGTACACAGCCCACACTAGCACTGCACAAGCGGAGACAGAACAGCAGAAAAAAGTTAAACAAGACACCACAGTCAGCGTAACAAACGCCAGCACGACCTAGTCTCTACATGTGAGCCTGCTCAACACTATCTAGAGAGTTTGATAAACTTCACAGTACGTTTCTTTCCACTCGCAAGTCAGAACACTCCGCTAGGACTCAGGCTAGGACTTACAAGTATGAAAAAACGGAGAACTTTATCCTAACGCATGGTAGAAGAAAATACTATGGTATTATATAACCTAATACTAGTTCAAAACTAGCATTAGATAAACCTTGTTATAGTTCACACTAGTGGTGAAACGAATGTCAAAACCTAGTAACCGAATATTCTTTGGCTTATCGAACGAACGTACGAATATTCTTTAATTTCTTTTGGTAACAGAGATGCCATCACATGCCCTCCTCTCAGTCATTTGATGGATATTGTCATTATTATTAGGTATGACAAATGGTAGTGTCACATAACATGCACTGCCACATAAGGCTACTTCGAAGTTCATACATGTTATGTGCAACACTGGCAGTCCAGTATGCACATACATGAGAAAACATGGAGTACAAAGTCACAGGCAGGCTGTACGCACTGCACTGTATTGTGTTCGGCGTGCTTGTATATACATGCACTGCATTCGAAGCGACGTAACGAATACTCAAATGTGACTTAAAGAATATTCGAATGTGACAAACCGAACGAA